>NC_136982.1:33112741-33197741 GCF_032717465.1 Coenobita brevimanus
CAACAACAACAACAACAACAGAACAACACAGCAGTAATACAGCAGCATCAACAACAACAGCAAGAAAAACAACAAACAATAATAAATAATAATGATCAACAACAACAGCAAGAAAAACAACAATAATAAATAATAATGATCAACAACAACAGCAAGAAAAACAACAAACAATAATAAATAATAATGATCAACAACAGCAACAACAACAACACATACAGCTCCATCAACAATAACAACAGCAAGAAAAACAACAAACAATAATAAATAATAATGATCAACAACAACAACAACAACAACACAGCAGTAATACAGCTCCATTAACAATAACAACAGCAAGAAAAACAGCAAACAATAATAAATAATAATGATCAACAACAACAACAACAACAACACATACAGCTCCATCAACAATAACAACAGCAAGAAAAACAACAAACAATAATAAATAATAATGATCAACAACAGCAACAACACATACAGCTCCATCAACAATAACAACAGCAAGAAAAACAACAAACAATAATAAATAATAATGATCAACAACAGCACCATCAACAATAACATTTGCAAGAAAAACAACAGTCTAATAAATAATAATGATCAACAACAACAACAAGGAGAAAATAGTTCTAGGAAAACATGAGAGAAGCTGTGTGGTCCGTGATGAGGCGGGGAGGGAGGAGCAACAGGTGGAGGGAGGGGAGGAGGGAGAGCGGGTGGCAGGGTAGGCAGAGAGGGTGAGGGGTAGAGGCAGATATGGACAGGGGAAGGTAAGTGGGAAGGGAAGAGAGGGAGAGGTCGGAGGATGGGGGAGAAGGGGAGAGAGGAGATGCAGGAAAGAAGTATGGAGTCAGATATGGAGGGAGGGAGAGATGTGTGGAAAGCTAGAAGGCTGAGGGAGAGAGATCAGATGTGGCTTAGGGAAGGAAGATACGAAGGAAGGTAGGGAAGGCAGGGGAGAGCCAGGCAGGGAGGTTGGAAAGGAAGGGACAAAGGCAGGCAAGGAAACGGAGAAAGAGGCAGGCAGACAGGGAGGGAGGAAGAGAATCTGGGAGGGAGGGATGTAGAAAAGGAGTGGGGAGGCAGGAAGGTATAGAAGGAAGATAAGGATTCATGTATGGCGATAGGCAGGTGAGTAGGACGGGGAGGGATAGACAGAGGTAAGGAGGGAGGGAGGGAGAGAGGTAGGTAGGAGGGTGGCAGGAAGGACGGCAAGGAAGATTGGTCTGGATGGAGAAAGAGGGAGAGAGAGGCAACGAGTGAGGCAAAAAGGGAGGGAGGGAGACAAACAAGTAGGCAGGTAAGAAGGGAGGTAGACAGGAAGGACGGCAGTCAGGTAGGAAAGGTAGGGAGGAAAACAGGTAGGAACGGAGGAGGGACAACATTCAGAGAAGCCAATCACGGAAAATGCCTCATAGGCTTGTGCTAGGGAGGAGGGGGGGAGGGAGAGGGAGGGTAGCAGTGAAGGAGGTAAGGGAGAGGGAGGGTAGCAGTGAGAGGGAGGTATGGACGGTGAGGATGGGTTGAAGGGTGTGAGGGGGTGTGAGGGAGGACGGTAGCAGTTAGAGGGAGGGAGAGAGGGGAGAGAAAGCAGTGAGTGGGTGGGAGGGAGGAACGGTTGGACGGGTAGCAAAGAGAAAGGGAAAAGGACTGTTAGCAGCACAGTGAGATGGGAAGAGAGGGGGGAGGGAAGGTGGGAAATGAAAGCAGAGAATGATACTGAGGGAGGAAGGGATGGAGGGAGACTGGGAAATGAAAGTAGAGAATGATATTGAGGGAGGGAGGTCGGATAGACCGGGCAGCGGAGGGATAGGGAAGAGGATGACTGTTAGCGGGGTGAGAGGGGAAAGGGGGGAGGGAGGAGAGTGGGAAATAAGAATAGAGAATTATATTGAGGGAGGGAGGAAGGCGATTGGTTAAATGGAGAGGCAAGGCCGAGGAGGGCGGGCGGGAAGGAAGGAACATAGGTTGGATGGAGGAGAAATGGAGGAAGAATTGGAGAGGATGGGGAAGTGAAGGGAGGCTACAAATGGGACGGAGCAGGAAGGCAAGAATGGAAAAGGAGGAAGAGAAGGAAGGTAGGACAAGGTGAATAAAGCTTGGAGGAAGGGAGAGGAATCTAAGGTTGAATGAAAGATGAGAAAGGAAGGAAGGTACAAAGAAAGTAGGATGGAAAGCAAGAAAGAAGGTTGGAGGGAGGAGAATAGGAAGATGCAGAAGGGAAGGCGTTGGAAGAATGAGGGAAAGAAAGATGAAGGGAAGGAGGGTGAAGAAGGAATAAAAGGTCGGAAAGATGGGGAAGGGAGCGTAAATAAGGAAGAAACGGAAGCTGTTAGAAAAGTGAAAAGTAAGGGAAGATAGGGCTGGGATGGGAGGTGGATGAGGAAGGAAGAGAAGATGAATCAGAAAGAGAAGAGGAGAAAAAAGAAAGAGCACATGATGGCCAGACAAGAGAAAAATGCAAAGAAATTGAGAAAAAATTAGGAAAGGAGGAGGGAGAATGACGTGGACAGGATAAACGTCTGAATTCAGGAAACGAGATTAGATCCTGAGCAGAAAAGGGAGGAGTGGAGAGGAGAGGAGAAGAGAGGTAAAAGAGAAGAGAAAGGAGAGGAGAGGAAGGCTGAGAGAAGGAAGGGAGGAACTCGAGGAAGATGAGAAAATAAAAGAAAAATTAAGGAAAGAAGAAAAAATAAGAGAGGAAAGGGGAAGAATGAGGAGAGAAGTGAAAGTGCAACAAAAATCAAGAAAATGAGAAGACAAGTAAAAAGAAAAGTGGAGGAGAACAGAGGAAAGACTGGAAACGACAGAAGATAACAGAGTTACAGAAAAAAGGAGAGGGGAGGGTAATAAAGAGAGGAATAAAGAAAACGGGAGGAAAAGATGGGTAAGAAGGACGCAAAATCATATGAAAGAAGACAAAGAGTAAGAAGTGGAGCCAGAGGGAAGAGACAAGAGGAAAAGTAGGAAGAGTCTAATTGCATGTCCACACGTGTCCTCGAACATGTGTTGACAGCACAGCTGGCAACATGTTTGGATACATGTATGCTGCAGTAATTGGGCAGCTGTATGCAAACATGTTTCAGTGCAGCTTCGAGAAGACTGGCAGCAGAGGTGATGCGGTAAGTGTGTCCATACGAGGCAGCTGACAATCATGGTGTTGCCAGTATGTTTTGGACGCTGCTGTTCCCAGCATGCCTGCAACTTGTTCTTTATTATGTTGTTCATATGTTGCCAGCACTTCACATCACACGTGTGGACGCTTCGTAAGACTGAGGAATAAATAAAGGGAGATGGAAAGGGGATAGTAGAGGGGAAGCAGTCAAGAGAAGGAAAGACGGAAAGGTAGGAGAGGAGGGAAGGTAAAGAGTTGGGAAGAGGATAAAAGAGCAGCGGCAAAGGAAGGAAATGGGAACAAAAGTTTTATAAAGAGAAAAGAGAACAGAGAGGAAGGAGGAGAAAGAGAGAATTTACAACATGAACGAAGGAAACAGGAGAGACGAGAAGAGAACAGGAGGAAGAGGAGGAGAAAAGATGAGAAGAAGGGAAGGATGAAAAGGAAACAAAGAAGAGGAAAGAGAGGACAGGGGGAAAGAAGAACAAAAGTACGAATATTAGATGGAAATGAGAAAAACAGGGGGAGACCATAGAGCAAGGAAAACAGAGGAAAGATAGAATATAACGAGAGAAGAGAAGAGAAAAGAGAGAGAGGGAGAGAGAGTAGGTAATAGAGGAGAGGAAGGAAGAGAAGGGGCAAGAAGTGGAGGAGAAGGGAGGAAGGAAAGTAAAGAGGTGATAAGTTGAAAGGAACTGCTAGTCGAATGAAATGTAAGGAATGCTGATAAGAAGAAGCGAGAGGATGGAGAGCAGAGATGATAATGAAGCAGAGATAAGAGAGAAGGAAAAGATGTGCAAAATGGAAGGAGAGAGAGAGAGAATAAAAGAATAGGTAGGAAAAGCGGTTGAAGAGAAAAGGAAAGAAGAGAGAAATAAATGAGACAAGTAAGACTACGCACAGGGAAGAGAGGGAGAGTATAATAAGAGTGAGGTCCACGTGTGATTACCCCGCCATCATTTCCGCTGCACCACGACAATGTATTCTGCCCTGTTTTGTTTGTTGATCTGTTTAATTGTTTGTGACGACTTTGTTGTTTGCTTTGTTTTGTTTGTTTTGTTTTAGTCTCTGTTCTACCTTCTTTTTGGTTTGATTTTTTTGGGGGTGGGGTCTTGGTTTTGGCTGTTGATCTGCCTAGTCTGTTTATTTCTTGTCTTGTTCTGTTAGTTGCTCTGCTTGTTTTTCTTTTTTCTTATGGTCTCTATTTTTTTCTTTGGTTCATTGTTTTGCTTGTTAATCTGATTCTTGTCTTGGTGGTTGCTTTGTTTGTTGTCCTGTTTTGTTGGTTTGTTTCTTGTCTTGTTTGGGTCGTGATTCAAAAGTGTTTTGAAATTTGGGTTTTTTAGTTTGTCACAGTGCATTTTAGAATATTATCCACGTATTCCCTGCGTGTCGTAAAAGGCGATTTGACCATTGCAGTCCGAGTACTTTTTTTTTTTAATTTTGCTGTTACCAGATGGTTTTCTTTAGCTTAACAGAGCAGCCTGGTAGTAAAGTACGGTAGTTAATGAAGGTTTGATCCACCCCTCCAGTCCAAAATGTCTCTCCTGTGTAGAATAAAATCGTGCACTATACTGTGTTTAACCTGACAAAGACCCGTAACCCCTTTCAGCTCAGTTGGTGTAGTCAGATGAAGGGTTGATTTGACTAGTAACCAAGGAGACTCATTCCTACCTCATAACCAGCTCTCATGGAATTTGATACAACCACGACGTAGGAATCAGCTTAGGGAAATTGGCCAGGTCTGTCAGATGAAAACACGCCGACCACGGTAACAAAGACAAGTGGTGATATTATGGTGGAGTTGACATTACCCGTTGACGTCACTTCCTGTATTCCTTGTGACGCCCGTTGACGTCACTTCCTGTATTCCTTGTGACTCCCGTTGACGTCACTTCCTGTATTCCTTGTGACTCCCGTTGACATCACTTCTTGTATTCCTTGTGACGCCTGTTGACATCACTTCCTGTATTCCTTGTGACGCCCGTTGACATCACTTCCTGTATTCCTTGTGACGCCCGTTGACATCGCTTCCTGTATTCCTTGTGACTCCCGTTGACGTCACTTCCTGTATTTCTTGTGACGCCCGTTGACATCACTTCCTGTATTCCTTGTGACGCCCGTTGACGTCACTTCCTGTATTCCTTATGACGCCCGTTGACATCACTTCCTGCATTCCTTGTGACGCCCGTTGACATCACTTCCTGTATTCCTTGTGACCCCCGTTCACTTCACTTCCCATAATCCTTGTGACGCCCGTTGACATCACTTCCCGTAATCCTTGTGACGCCCGTTCACTTCACTTCCCGTAATCCTTGTGACGCCCGTTCACTTCACTTCCTCTGTTCCTAGTGACGCCCGTTCACTTCACTTCCTGTATTCTTTGTGACGCCCGTTGACATCACTTCCTGTATTCCTTGTGACGCCCGTTCACTTCACTTCCCGTAATCCTTGTGACGCCCGTTGACATCACTTCTGTATTCCTTGTGACGCCCGTTGACATCACTTCCTGTATTCCTTGTGACGCCTGGCCATGTATTTATTTCCAAGACACTGTTGGATCTGGCCGGGTGGGATTCAGCTTCATTAACCCTTCACTGATACGGGGCTCTGCCCACCTGAAGAAACTCCTCTGGTGCGGCAAAAATAAATAAATACATAAAATAGATGTCGTTATACTGAAAGGAGTAAATTTAGACTTTGTAACCCTGCACTACAGGAAGAGTGTCCTGAGCTGAATAGTGTAAAGGTAACGAGAGTGAAGGAAAATGACGTCATTGAACTGATAAAGTTAAAGGAGCAGAAGAATATGGCGACCCCACCGCCTGTTAACTCCTCCTCCACGAAAGGGAGGGATATTGTACCTGGAGCTTCCTTTTCCCTTGCACTAGATCTGCCCACCCCAGGTGAATATAGAAACATTTTGTGATGATGGTGACGATGATGGTGTTGATGTTGGTAATGATGATTGTGATGGTGATGGCGGTGGTGGTGGTTGTGATGTTGAAGATGATGATAAACATTTACATAATCAGTGAGTGCGCGGGCATGTCAGAATATGGAGAAAGGAAAGAAATGGCGAGAAAGCAAAACAAGAAATGGAGATGTGGTAAAAAAAAAAAAGGGGGGGGTGTAGAGGAAAGAAATCAAGAGAACTAGGGGAAAGACGAGTGAAATGAGAAATCATGAAAATGACGATAGGGAGAGAAGAAGTGAGGAGGAGGAAAAGAAGAAAAAAATAAGGAGGAATATGGAGTTAGGAGAAACGGAAGAAGAAGATATTAGAAATGAAGAGGCCAAAAGGTAGGAAACAAAGGAACAAAGGAATATTATAAACAGTGTGATGCTCCAGTCCTCACAGTTAGATAAATAAAATCGTGTAGCGTCAGCTGAAATAAAATAACAGAGTTGTGGGCACTGTGGGAATGTAAACAGCCGCAGTATTGACAGTCGATGGAATAAAATAACAGAGTTGTGGGCACTGTGGGAATGTAAACAGCCGCAGTATTGACAGTCAATGGAATAAAATAACAGAGTTGTGGGCACTGTGGGAATGTAAACAGCCGCAGTATTGACAGTCAATGGAATAAAATAACAGAGTTGTGGGCACTGTGGGAATGTAAACAGCCGCAGTATTGACAGTCAATGGAATAAAATAACAGAGTTGTGGGCACTGTGGGAATGTAAACAGCCGCAGTATTGACAGTCGATGGAATAAAATAACAGAGTTGTGGGCACTGTGGGAATGTAAACAGCCGCAGTATTGACAGTCAATGAAATAAAATAACAGAGTTGTGGGCACTGTGGGAATGTAAACAGCCGCAGTATTGACAGTCGATGGAATAAAATAACAGAGTTGTGGGCACTGTGGGAATGTAAACAGCCGCAGTATTGACAGTCGATGGAATAAAATAACAGAGTTGTGGGCACTGTGGGAATGTAAACAGCCGCAGTATTGACAGTCGATGGAATAAAATAACAGAGTTGTGGGCACTGTGGGAATGTAAACAGCCGCAGTATTGACAGTCAATGGAATAAAATAACAGAGTTGTGGGCACTGTGGGAATGTAAACAGCCGCAGTATTGACAGTCGATGGAATAAAATAACAGAGTTGTGGGCACTGTGGGAATGTAAACAGCCGCAGTATTGACAGTCGATGGAATAAAATAACAGAGTTGTGGGTACTGTGGGAATGTAAACAGCCGCAGTATTGACAGTCAATGGAATAAAATAACAGAGTTGTGGGCACTGTGGGAATGTAAACAGCCGCAGTATTGACAGTCGATGGAATAAAATAACAGAGTTGTGGGCACTGTGGGAATGTAAACAGCCGCAGTATTGACAGTCAATGGAATAAAATAACAGAGTTGTGGGCACTGTGGGAATGTAAACAGCCGCAGTATTGACAGTCGATGGAATAAAATAACAGAGTTGTGGGCACTGTGGGAATGTAAACAGCCGCAGTATTGACAGTCAATGGAATAAAATAACAGAGTTGTGGGCACTGTGGGAATGTAAACAGCCGCAGTATTGACAGTCAATGGAATAAAATAACAGAGTTGTGGGCACTGTGGGAATGTAAACAGCCGCAGTATTGACAGTCAATGGAATAAAATAACAGAGTTGTGGGCACTGTGGGAATGTAAACAGCCGCAGTATTGACAGTCAATGGAATAAAATAACAGAGTTGTGGGCACTGTGGGAATGTAAACAGCCGCAGTATTGACAGTCGATGGAATAAAATAACAGAGTTGTGGGCACTGTGGGAATGTAAACAGCCGCAGTATTGACAGTCGATGGAATAAAATAACAGAGTTGTGGGCACTGTGGGAATGTAAACAGCCGCAGTATTGACAGTCGATGGAATAAAATAACAGAGTTGTGGGCACTGTGGGAATGTAAACAGCCGCAGTATTGACAGTCGATGGAATAAAATAACAGAGTTGTGGGCACTGTGGGAATGTAAACAGCCGCAGTATTGACAGTCGATGGAATAAAATAACAGAGTTGTGGGCACTGTGGGAATGTAAACAGCCGCAGTATTGACAGTCGATGGAATAAAATAACAGAGTTGTGGGCACTGTGGGAATGTAAACAGCCGCAGTATTGACAGTCGATGGAATAAAATAACAGAGTTGTGGGCACTGTGGGAATGTAAACAGCCGCAGTATTGACAGTCGATGGAATAAAATAACAGAGTTGTGGGCACTGTGGGAATGTAAACAGCCGCAGTATTGACAGTCGATGGAATAAAATAACAGAGTTGTGGGCACTGTGGGAATGTAAACAGCCGCAGTATTGACAGTCGATGGAATAAAATAACAGAGTTGTGGGCACTGTGGGAATGTAAACAGCCGCAGTATTGACAGTCGATGGAATAAAATAACAGAGTTGTGGGCACTGTGGGAATGTAAACAGCCGCAGTATTGACAGTCGATGGAATAAAATAACAGAGTTGTGGGCACTGTGGGAATGTAAACAGCCGCAGTATTGACAGTCGATGGAATAAAATAACAGAGTTGTGGGCACTGTGGGAATGTAAACAGCCGCAGTATTGACAGTCGATGGAATAAAATAACAGAGTTGTGGGCACTGTGGGAATGTAAACAGCCGCAGTATTGACAGTCGATGGAATAAAATAACAGAGTTGTGGGCACTGTGGGAATGTAAACAGCCGCAGTATTGACAGTCGATGGAATAAAATAACAGAGTTGTGGGCACTGTGGGAATGTAAACAGCCGCAGTATTGACAGTCGATGGAATAAAATAACAGAGTTGTGGGCACTGTGGGAATGTAAACAGCCGCAGTATTGACAGTCGATGGAATAAAATAACAGAGTTGTGGGCACTGTGGGAATGTAAACAGCCGCAGTATTGACAGTCGATGGAATAAAATAACAGAGTTGTGGGCACTGTGGGAATGTAAACAGCCGCAGTATTGACAGTCGATGGAATAAAATAACAGAGTTGTGGGCACTGTGGGAATGTAAACAGCCGCAGTATTGACAGTCGATGGAATAAAATAACAGAGTTGTGGGCACTGTGGGAATGTAAACAGCCGCAGTATTGACAGTCGATGGAATAAAATAACAGAGTTGTGGGTACTGTGGGAATGTAAACAGCCGCAGTATTGACAGTCGATGGAATAAAATAACAGAGTTGTGGGCACTGTGGGAATGTAAACAGCCGCAGTATTGACAGTCGATGGAATAAAATAACAGAGTTGTGGGTACAGTGGGAATTTAAACAGCCGCAGTATTGACAGTCGATGGAATAAAATAACAGAGTTGTGGGCACTGTGGGAATGTAAACAGCCGCAGTATTGACAGTCGATGGAATAAAATAACAGAGTTGTGGGCACTGTGGGAATGTAAACAGCCGCAGTATTGACAGTCGATGGAATAAAATAACAGAGTTGTGGGCACTGTGGGAATGTAAACAGCCGCAGTATTGACAGTCGATGGAATAAAATAACAGAGTTGTGGGCACTGTGGGAATGTAAACAGCCGCAGTATTGACAGTCGATGGAATAAAATAACAGAGTTGTGGGTACTGTGGGAATGTAAACAGCCGCAGTATTGACAGTCGATGGAATAAAATAACAGAGTTGTGGGCACTGTGGGAATGTAAACAGCCGCAGTATTGACAGTCGATGGAATAAAATAACAGAGTTGTGGGCACTGTGGGAATGTAAACAGCCGCAGTATTGACAGTCGATGGAATAAAATAACAGAGTTGTGGGCACTGTGGGAATGTAAACAGCCGCAGTATTGACAGTCGATGGAATAAAATAACAGAGTTGTGGGCACTGTGGGAATGTAAACAGCCGCAGTATTGACAGTCGATGGAATAAAATAACAGAGTTGTGGGCACTGTGGGAATGTAAACAGCCGCAGTATTGACAGTCGATGGAATAAAATAACAGAGTTGTGGGCACTGTGGGAATGTAAACAGCCGCAGTATTGACAGTCGATGGAATAAAATAACAGAGTTGTGGGCACTGTGGGAATGTAAACAGCCGCAGTATTGACAGTCGATGGAATAAAATAACAGAGTTGTGGGCACTGTGGGAATGTAAACAGCCGCAGTATTGACAGTCGATGGAATAAAATAACAGAGTTGTGGGCACTGTGGGAATGTAAACAGCCGCAGTATTGACAGTCGATGGAATAAAATAACAGAGTTGTGGGCACTGTGGGTGGATAAACAGCCGCAGTATTGACAGTCGATGGAATAAAATCGCCTGTCCTTATCTGGAATAATATCTAAGCGAAGACACGACCATGAGAGGAATAACTTGGAATGTGGAAATGTGGAAGAGAAGAAAGAGATGAGAAACGAAGGAAAAGGAAAATGAGAGTAAGAAAAGAATGGAATTGAAAAACTGGAGACACAACAAAAGTAGAAAAAAGAGATTCACTGTCATCCAACCTCCTTGCCAACAAGAGGACACAAAAATTGTGGTAACGATGATAGAGGAGATGAAAGAAGAAAGACGAAGGGAGAAAAGTGAGGCAAGTGGAGAGAGAGAGAGAGAGTAATGAGGACTGAGAGTGGATGTCAAGGGAGGCGGTGTGGTTGGGGAAGGTAATGAAGGGAGAAAGAAAAAAAAAGGAGATAAGGAAAAGAGAAAGAGGAGATAAAAGAGCCAAATGAGAGAGAGAGAGAGAGAGAGAGAAGGTGAGAGGAAGAGGGTGGGAAATGTGAAATTATGGTTAGAAAAAAAGAAGGGAGAGGGAAAACAATAGAAGTGAAAAAAAAAAAATCTTCTTATTCGAGAGAAGAAGAAATAAAAAAGAAAAAGAAGAAAAGTAAAAGAAAAATAATCATGTTGAAGAAGAGAGGAAGGAAAGAAGGAAATAAGAGGAGGAGGCAAGAAACCTGCCTTCAGTACAGGTCAGTCGGTCTTCACTAGGACTATAATGGAGGAGAGAGAATCAAGTAGCTGCCTCCACACCAACCACTACCTCTGGTAAACAGAGAGAGAGGGGGGGGGGAGGAGGAGGAAGGTATCAAAGGTACCGCAGTAAGGGAAGGAGAATATTAAAAAGGAAAAAAAATAGAAGGAAAAGAAGCAGAGTGGAGAAAAGAAGGAAAACAAAATAAGAATGAAACGAAGGAAATAGAGCAAGAAAGAAGACAGCCGAGTCCATCTCCATTACCACTGTATTGGAGAGAATGAATCAACAGGCTCCTCCCCCATCTCCATCCCCCTCCCCCCACACACGGGAGTTTATGGGAAAAGGGATGGGGAGGGAAAAATACGAGAGAGAGAGGGGGGGGAGGGAAAGAAGGAAGATAGTAAAAATTAGTAAAGAGAAAGTAAGGGAAAGAAAACGGGAGCAGCTGACGCGCCAGGGGACACTGAAAAATATCTTATGGCTAATGATGTCACTGGGAAGTAAAGTGTGAAGGAAGGATGGGCACAGAGGAACAATTAGAGGGTAAGGAAGTGAGTTTATTAATGATATCATGGCAAACTGTGGAGGCTGGTAACCTGATTTTGTGTTGTCTTTGTGTTAGTTTAGATGAAATTATTTATTTATTTATTACTATCATCATCATCGTCACCGTCATTATTATTCTTTATTATTGTCTACCTCACCGTACCTTCCTGCCATTTCCCCCATGCCTGCCTATCCCTGCCTCCCTTCTTATCTCTTGTGTTTCCACCACTCCTTACCTATTCCTTTTCACTTACCTTCCTCTATCATTGCCTGCCTATCTGCCCGTGTGATTTTTTCGTCTTCCTGCCTCGCGTCTTTACTTCTTTTCCTCCACATCCTGTCTCTTCCAATCTAACTCCCTCTGTCCCCCTGCGTACTTGCCTGCCACTGTATTTGCCTTTCTTCTGCTTCTTTTCTTTTTTCTCTACATATTCTTTCCTTCCTTTCTTCCTCATGCAATTCCCATCAACCACCGGCTTGCTCTTCCTGTCTCTGCTTCCCTCTCTGCTAACGTCGTAGTCCCTGTCTGTTTCTTCCTGTTTTCTTGCCTACCTGTCTGCCTGCCTGCCTCCTTGCCCGCTTTCCTGTCTTCCTACCCACCTCCTGCCCATCCATTCGTAATTGCCTGTTTCTTCCAACCTATTTTTCTTTTCCTTTCTCTCTCTCCCTACTTGCCATTCTCCTCACCTATATTAATGTCTCTGCCACCCTCTCTTTCCATCTCTCCCTCTTCCAGTTTCCCTGCATGCTTCTCTGTCTACCTGCCTGCCTTTCCCCTTTCTCACCCGGCCTCTTTGTCTTCCTATCTACCACCTTTCCCTTCTTTCCTCCCTCTTCCAGTTTCCCTGCATGCTTCTCTGTCTACCTGCCTGCCTTTCCCCTTTCTCACCCGGCCTCTTTGTCTTCCTATCTACCACCTTTCCCTTCTTTCCTACCTCTACCAATCTCTTCATGTCTTTCTACCTGACTACTGTATATTTCTGCCTGCATGATTACCGACCTACCTTCCTACCTGCCTGCGTAACTACCTGCCTGCCAACCTGCCTAGAACGCCAAGCCACTGACACACATCGGGCGAGGCAAAAAGTAAAATGCGTTTCAATTACGAGGAACCCATTTACCTCCCCCCCCCCTCTCTCTCTCTCTCTCTCTCTCTCTCTCTCTCTCTCTCTCTCTTCGTTCGTTACCTCATTCCTTAGGGCTTTTGGAGGGACGAGGTAATAACGTAGACGAAAGAGAGAGAGAGAGAGAGAGAGAGAGAGAGAGATGGAGTAATCAAGGAAGGACAATGATTAAGAAAAGTGTTGGAAAGACATGAAGAGGGAGGTATGGCCGCGGAGGAAGGAAGGAAGGAAGGAAGGGAACTAGAGTAAAGAGGGAGGGAGTTGGAGACGGAGAGGGAAGGTGGAAGGGACGGAAGTAGAAATGGAAGGGGAGGGAGAGAGGGGAGGAGGGAGTCAGATAGAAATGGAAAGGGAAGGAGGGGAGGTAAAAATGGAGGGAAATGGAGATGGAGAGGAAGGGAGGGGAGGACGGAGGAGACAGAGAGAGGCAGACTAGTCAAGGAGAGAGAGAGAGAGAGAGAGAGAGAGAGAGAGAATGCAGAGTGAGGGAGGGAAAATTGGAGGAGGAAGGGGGAGAAATGGAAGTAAAAATGGAAGAGGAGGGAGGAAAGGAGAAATGGAGATAAAAGTAGTGATAGAGGAAGGGTAACTTGGAGAAAGAGGCAGGGAGTCGTAGATAAAAATGCAGACGGAAGAAGGAAGGGAGAGAGAAGGAGGTGAAAACAGAGGAAGATTGGAGGAAGGAAGAAGGAAGGGATAGAGAAGAAGGTGAACATAGAGGAAGGTGGAAGGAAGGAAGAAGGAAAGGGTAGAGAAGGAAGTGAAAACAGAGGGAGGTAGAAGGAAAGTGGGATGGGTATTTAAGAAGAGGAAAATCAGGGAGAGGAAAATGGAAATGTGAGTCAGAGAGAGAGTGAGTATGGAAAGATGCAAGAATACCGTAAGAGAGTAATAATATAAGTAGCTAAGAATTAACCTTAGCGAACAGGATCTCCCAGTACAGTAACGTCGTTATTAGTTCTTGCTACAGCCAGACGAATTTATTTAGCCTCGGAGTGACCCCTGGCAATAAAGCAACGCAGACAGCCACACAGGGGAATAACGCAGCTGGCAATAAAGCAACGCAGACAGCCACACAGGGGAATAACGCAGCTGGCAATAAAGCAACGCAGACAGCCACACAGGGGAATAACGCAGCTGGCAATAAAGCAAGGCAGACAGCCACACAAGGGAATAACGCAGCTGGCAATAAAGCAACGCAGACAGCCACACAGGGGAATAACGCAGCTGGCAATAAAGCAACGCAGACAGCCACACAGGGGAATAACGCAGCTGGCAATAAAGCAACGCAGACAGCCACACAGGGGAATAACGCAGCTGGCAATAAAACTACCAACGCACACCAGCAACCAGCACAAAGAAATATTTATTAAAGTTACCGCATGTAGAGCCAGATCCTTTATTGAACGTTGTATCCCTTTTCCTCTTTTTTCTCTCTCTCACTTTCACACATTTCCTCTCATTGTAGCACTTTTTGTTTTTCGTCTTTTGATTTCACTTTATATCATACTTTTTCTTACTATTTTCACGCTTTATTTCTTTCGCTGCTTATCTCACTTTCTCATACTTTCTCTTACTGTTTCTCTTACTTTCCTACATTATTTTCTCATTTTCAATCTCAAAACATCCTAACCTACATCACATTTTCTCTCAGACACTCATTTTTTTTCATTTTTCTCACTCTGCTCTCATGTATTCCTCTCTCTCTCTCTCTCTCTCTCTCTCTCTCTCTCTCTCATGCCGAGTGACAGAGCAAGCTCATGAATACAGGGTGACACAAAAAGTAGGGAAAAGTTAGTCATTGAAAACAATGAATTCAGTGACAAAAATTATGGATAATACAAATTCACAAATATAGGTGACAGGAAAAAAAAAAAAAATCTTGAATACAGTGTGACACAAAAGTCCATCCGGCAAAAAGCAGAGGCCAGTGTGTTGAAAGCCTGACCCCAAAAATGAAGTGGGGTAAAAACACCGTTGTATATTTGTGGGTGTGGGTGTGGGGGGGGGGGTACCAGTGCTGGATAATGTGGAATATATGAATGGAGGGTGTGTAAGTGTGGAGTTGTGTGGGGATAGGTGGCTGGCTGGAGTGATTCGGGTAGGACTGAATGTGGGAAGTGGATCTGGGTGACTGAGTGGAATGGTGTAGATGTAATTGTGGGTTTGACTGTTTTATGACCAGTTTGGCTTGGACTGACACACTTGAACTCATCTGTCGTGGTGGCTGGTGTACTGACTGACTGACTGCCACCCTGCCTACCTCTGGCTGCCCACCTACTAACCTCCTTGACTACTTACCTTTCATCCTCCATTACGCCCTACCTGCCTAATTCCTTAAGTGCCCATCTGCCGACCTGCATGTCTGCCAACCTCCATTACTGCCTTCCTACCTACTTACATGACTCCCTACCTGCCTACCACTTTTACTCTTTACTTCCTCTACTGCCTACCTCCCTAACTACCTACCTGCCTTCTTCTTTGACTGCCTACCCCTCCACCTCCTTTTCTACCTGTCTACCTGCAGTACTGCCTACCTCTTTTATTGCGTACCGGTCTACCTCCTTCACTAGCTGCCTACCTCCTCTGCTGCTTACCTGTCTCTCTTTGGCTGCCATCTACATCGACTGCATACCCACCTTCCTACTTATGTAATTATCTGCCTACTTCCGTCACTGCTTATTATTTTGTCTTAACTTCTTGACTGCCCAACTGCCAGTCTACCAGCTTACCTACTTATCTACTTTACTACCTTCATTTCCAACAGCCTAAATGTCAACCTTTCTCCCTACCTCTCTCTTTTATTACCCCCGTACGTTTTTCCTTTCCCACCTATTTTTAATGCTTATCTACATACCTTTCTACCAACCTACCAGCCTTCCTCCTCGATTTACTACCTGCTTCTGTGTGTATATTTGTTTGTCTGTCTTCCTCTTTGACTTCCTACATCTTTGCAGGCCTGTTTTACTTTCCTACCTATCTACCAGTATGTATATATTCTGTACCTGCCTGCCTACCTCCATTCATGCCTGCCTGCCTACCTGCCTATCTCCATTCTTGCCTGCCTACCCCGTGTCTGCCTAAGTGACGGTGATAATGAACCCTCAAGCCTCATTTACCTTTTCCGGACCCCGCGATGGTGGTTGTCGGTGCAAATGTTGGTTGTTTGGCCGCAGTGATGCTGGTTGCAGAGAACATGTTGGTGGGAAAATGACGGGTTTACATCTGAATTATTGTAATAGGATGGAATAGTTTTTTTTTTTTTTTTTGGGGGGGGGGGTTCAGGTCTATCTCAGTCAGTCTGACTATCAATCTACTGTATCTACACACACACACACACACACACACACACACACACACCAGCAGAGGTACCCGGCGTTGCCAGCCAAAGAGGCAAACACTGTAATCCCATTTGCTCTAGTTCAATCATTCTTTGTACTTCAGAAAGACCGTGTGCCTCTTACGCTTTTGAAGAGGGATTATAAGAGGCCCGGGAACATTCTGTTTCAGCGTTCGCAGACTAACGCACGGTATTTGTGCGCACCTGTTTACTATTGCTGGTGACCTCAAATGACCTCCGACTGGTAACCTCAAATGACCTCGGAGGTCAACCTCATATAGCCTGTGTCCTTGCTGGAGGTCATGTGAGTCTCCATGCCAGCAATTGGGCTGCTGGGTCCAGTTATTCGAGCGTATATTGTTGGTGACCTCAAATGACCTCCTACTGGTGACCTCAAATGACCTCTCAGCCTCACATAGCCTGATTCCGAACTGGAGGTCATGTGAGTCTCCATGTCAAAAACTGAACTGCTGAGTCCAGTCGATCGAGCGTGTATTACCGTGTCCTCAGCTGACCTCGGAGGTCAATCTCACATGGCCTATATCTGAACTGGAGGTCATGTGAGTCTCCATGCCAAAAAATTTGGGCTGCAGGGATACCCGATGTTGCCTGTACCAAAAAGCCGAATACCCTGCCGGTGACCTTAAGTGACCCAGATCTGAATTTGACCCCCTAAAACCATCTTTGGGTCACCCTGATTCAAAATATATATGGGTCGGGGGGTCTCTGACCCTTGGTTTTGGCGTGATTGAAGGACAAACAAACAAAAACAAAACAACACGTCTCTCTCTCTCTAGATAGATAGATAGATATAGATGTTACGGGGAATCCGTGTAACTAATCATTTCATGAAATGCCTTGGGACTTCGTCAGATGAGTTTAAATTCGGATGGGTTAATTAAGGTTAGGTTATATTAGGCTGTTGGTAAGTGGGCAGGGATAATCTCGAGTTTAGGTTAAGTGAGGCTAGATTAGTTAGGTTAGGTTAAGTTAGGTTAATTTAGATAAATGCCAGGTTAGGTTAAGCGTTCATTATTTATCCAGCAACAAAAAAAGAAGTTCCACCAAACAGACATAATTCAATCGGAATTCCCCCTTAAAAAAAAAAATAAAAAAAAATCCACCCTACGACCAATCTTTATACCATCCTTTGACCGATAACACGTATCGCTAGTGAAGGGCCTGTCCACTCGAGCAAATTACAGCATATATATATATATATATATATATATATATATATATATATATATATATATATATATATATATATATATATTTAGTGTGTGTGTTTGTGTGTGTGTGTTACAGGGAAATTGTGTAACCGGTGATTTCATGAAATCCCTAAGAAATTCATGAAATTGGTGGCCGGGTATGTTTTGTCTGGTGTATTTGTTGGTGTTGTTGGCTGTAACAGTAATTAGTGGGCAGTTGTCGGGTGGAACTTGTTTGTAACTGCCGGGTAGGTTATTCCTATGTTTGTTTGTTGTTTGTTTTTTTAGTTGAATTATTGCTTTGTACCATCACTGCCGGCTGGATTATTACTTTTTATCATGGTTGGCGGTTGGATTTTGTGTGTGTGTGGGGAGGTGCATTTTGGTTGACTGAGAATAAATAACACAGGTGAAGGATAGCTTTGGAGTAGAATATTAATATTGTCCTGTGTGATGTTCTTGGGTGGAATACTGGTTGGAATATTGGTTGTTTTTATAATGGTGGATCCTGGGTGAATACTGTTTGTTGATGGTCGTTGTTCGGGTGGAATTGTGGTTATTGATGGTGTTGTTTGGGTGGAATGTTGGTGATTGATTTTGGTGGTTTTGGTGTAATGTTGGTTGCTGATGGTGGTTGTATGGGTGAAGTGTTGGTTGTTGATAGTGGTTGTATGGGTGATATGTTGGTTGTTGATGGTGGTTGTTCTGGTGGAATGTTGGTTGTTGATGGTGGTGGTTTTGGTGGGATGTTGGTTGTTGATGGTGGTTGTTTTGGTGGGATGTTGGATGCTGATGGTAGTTGTTTTGGTGGAATGATGGTGGGTGTTGGATGGAATGTCGGGTCAGGGAACGGTGGGTGTTAATAAAAACGTCCATTGCTGAGGTTAGTTATTGGTTGGAATATTGGTAGTTGGGTGGACCGCTGGTTGTTTGCTAGTTTTTGTTTATGTTGTTGCACCAGGCATACCTGAAGCGTGAACCCGGTGGACTGCAGGCTTAAGGTGCCCTAATTGCCCTTGTGCAGTCCATCATCCTCTAGGGAACAGTGAAGCCGTTGAGTGACGCTCGTATAACCAGGCAGTGGAGCCGTGTGGTTATATTGATGCCACCACGTATACCCAGGCAGTGGAACCGTGTGGTTATATTGATGCCACCACGTATACCCAGGCAGTGGAGCCGTGTGGTTATATTGATGCCACCACGTATACCCAGGCAGTGGAGCCGTGTGGTTATATTGGTGCCACCACGTGAAGGAGTCCCTATGCAGCACCTCGCCACATGAATAACACTCTATCAATAACACTTAACAATGGAGAATCTCGCCATCTCACAGCCATTATGAAGCTGTTTCCTGTGGACAGTTTGACCATATTGGTTTAATAATATTCCAGTTTTTTGTACTTTCTTGTTCTTGTTTCTGGATTCCTGCCATCCACATGTATTAGTGAGAGAAAGTTGTAAGAATGATGATGATGATCAAGATGATGATCAGGATCGAGAGAGAGAGAGAGAAAGATTATAGGAGCTGTAATGGGGATGGTAATAGTAGTAATGTGGTTAGGTGTGTGTCTGTATGTGGGTGTGGGTAATTAGCGAGACATCTGCTAATAATTGGTCCGCCACCCTCAGTGTGTTAATTCCTTTTTGCCGCTAAGGACTGGATGATACAGAGAATTATTATGATTGCATTCAACCCTGTGAACAAGAGGGGAAGAAGTGTATCATAGCATATGGGAAGGGTTGGCTGGTATGTAGTCTGTATCTGTTTGTCTGCCATCATACTTGCCAAACAGCTGCATGGATTTAATGGAAACCTGGCATTATGATAGAGTTGAGCCGTGTGTGTCAGTCAGTAATTAGATAAAACCCTTCACCCCCGTGTGCGTCCTTATGACCCTCGTAAAAAGGGAATGGCGCAGTAGAAGTTTTAATAAGATTTTCCCCTCAGGTTTCATCGCATGAGTTTCTCTTTATCCTAACCTCTTCAGATAAGTGACTTTTTAATATTCTTGCTGCCTTCGGACGATTTTATTCTGGTTGGTGGAAACGTCTTCCAGTAGTAAAGTTACTGAAGGCCACCGGTATGTTATCAGACTCAAAAACCCTTTCTTAATACAATCGTCTGAAGATAGAAAGAATAAAGTATAAAATACACCATCTTACTGAGGAGGTGAAAGTACCCTAAAACACACACACACATATAGATTTTTTTTTTTTTTTTTTTTTATGTGTCCGACTCTGGGCATAGGCTTCACAGCCTGCTATCAAGGCCCAGCAGTCCTCCTACATACCATACACCTCTACATGTCACCTAGATAAGTACTGTATACATCTATTCAGATACAGCTTCTCATTAATTCCATTATTAATGTGTTAAGAGTAGTAGCTTTCCTTTTACTAATTGTTTATTCTTTTTTCAGGTAAGTTGGTTCTTCTCCTGCCGTGCTACAAAACCCGTAAGTATAAGAATTCGTTACTAATGCAGTAGATTACAAGTTATGTAATGATGACAGTAAATTTATTGCAAGGAAATGTACATAAAAATGTACAGTACAGTCAGCAGTATTAGTCTCGGTGCCGGTACTCTCTCTGTGCTTAGTTTTAAAAGTAATTAAAATACAAGAACTGTGTTGTATGTCTCATCACAGCAATCATATATAATACATATGTTTGTTGTTATGGAACATTCTGTACAATATTCCAAAACATTTGAAAAGTAAACACCAAACGTGTACAGTGTAGTAGACCTGCCCGCTCATGCCAGGCGTGTGCAAGCCGTCCGTAATTATACATTAATAAATCCCTTGAATACGCAAATCCCTTAAATCCCTGGAATCGTTATCATTATTGTTAGGTTACGCTTCCTTGTATCAAGCCAAGAGATGCACCATTATCGTTGGTCTGTCTGTCATTAAGCTCACCTAAAGGACTGGACAGAATTGTTACCTCCTCACCCCCCCCCCTTGTGACCACCCCTCACCCCCCTCCCAGTAGTGACACAGAAAATGACCAGTATAACCCATCATCAGAAATTAAAATGTTTTATCTCTTCAAAATGCTCTGGAAAAATATTGAGAATATTTTAAATACCATACTCAGAGGTTGAAGGCAAATATTTCCGAAATAATCAAAGTTGTGTTTTCACCTTTATGTTTAATAATTCTTTTGTTTCTTCCGTATACAGGGTGTCCCGAGAGTTAAGTCAAAAACTTAGAGGAGGGAATTCTAAGGAAAAGTTATATGAGCATGTGTCCAAATTCCAACCGTTACGGAGCTACAGTTACTGATGACCTTATGGGCGAATTATGAAGGAGACCATTTTCGCCCATAAGGTCATCAGTAATTGTAACTCCGTAACGGTTGAGATTTGGACACATGTTCATATAACATTTTTTGCTTAGAATTTCCTCATCTGTCATTTCTCAAAGTTTTTGACATAACTCCAGGGACACCCTGTATATTTGGTCAGGAAAAAGATTTCTTAAGAAGCAAGTTCCAAAATAATTCCAGATGAAGTACGCGTAACAAAGCAAATAAATTACGCCATATTAAATCCCACCCTGGCAAATATGATAGTTCAAATTAAACTAAGACTCAGTGCACATAACCCTGAATCGGTGAATCTGCCAGTTAAAGGGTTTGAAAAAAAAAAAAAAAAATCTGGGAAAAAGTGTAATTCTCTAAAAGCTGTAACGTGAAAATAATAACTTATGCTGAGGCCACACCACCATTATGACAAAACTTGATGCAGACACAGCAACTATTATATATATATATATATATATATATATATATATATATATATATATATATATATATATATATATATATATATATATATATAAATCAGCCGTTTGAGTGTCCACTGTAGGACCGGCCTATCCCAACCAAAGTGGGGACGACACAGCCAATGTATCTCTACCAAGTGGCTTAGGCTGTCTGGTAGAGATTGTATGTAGGGTGAGAAGTGCTTGTAAGTGTAATTGTAGTGTTGGAGGGGCTTTGGATGTGTGTGTGTAGTCTGTGAACCAAGTGTAATCAGCCCGCTCAAGTCGACTGGGTGCAAGCATACTTTATAGTATGCAACACTGGTTCAACCACAGCACCCATTGTGTCCGCCAATGCGGTAAGTGGCCTGAAGAACGCTCCAAAGTTTATTACCCTGGCGGGGCGCGAACTCTCGTTCTTCCGTGTACGAAAACGCACACTTTACCACTGTACCACAGAGGCTCCATATTACACACACACACACACACACACACACACACACACACATATATATATATATATATATATATATATATATATATATATATATATATATATATATATATATGTAGTGTGTGTGTGTATGTATGTGTGTATCGGTACAGACAAGCACACACATACCTGCTGTTTTGCCTCAGTATGTTTTTCTTCTCCCTGTGATTTTTAACACGGCCGTGGCAGTGTTGTAGTGCTGGGACAGGTGAATGATTATACATTATGTCACCTGTCCAGACGGATGTGTTTATTATATGGTTATTACTCATAAACTTATTCTAACATTGCCACTCTGTATTATTCACGTCATAGTCAACAGAGAGAATACCTTGAGGCTACTGTACCTATGAGAGAGAGAGAGAGAGAGAGAGAGAGAGAGAGAGAGAGGACAGACAGACAGACAGACAGAGAGAATTATGATTTTCCCAGGATTAGAGACGCAGTTCTTATCAGATTTTTAGTCACGATAAGTGCTGAACTGGATTGTTTTTATTATTATTATTATAACCGCTTCTGCGATAGTTGTCTTTATTATCGCCCTAAGCATTACCTTTGGTGTCATGACAGAAGGTACAACACATACAACTTACTGCCGACACCACAACATTGGACAGTAATAACCTTCCCAGTGTAATTACTTGTGGCCTCATTTTCCCAAGTTCTTAATTATAGGTTTTCTCTTGGTAATTGTTCATATCCCATTGTCTCTCCTTGTTGATCCAGTTTGTTTACTGAATCTCGAGGGTATCTGATGAGAGTGTGTGTGTAATTCACCGGGTCGGTCAGGATCACGTGATGTTTGTGATCATCAGCTATTTACCCTCCCGGAAGAGAGCTGGGAGCTCATATAGTCCGATCTAAGGACAAGGCCTTGACCTTCACACACGCACACATCCATCCCCTTGCTCAATGGGGACAGTACCCACTCGCTTCGTCAGTGAAACTTTTCGCATCCCGAGCAAGGCGCGAACCTTCGTCTTAGCAGATGCTAGGCGAGAGCGTTACCACTGAGCCGGCGAGTATATATATATATATATATATATATATATATATATATATATATATATATATGTGTGTGTGTGTGTGTGTGTGTGTTAAGATGTGTGGTTGTGTTGCCTGTGGCTGTTCTTGCATGTGGTGAGTGGTTGTGCTGTATTGTGTGATTATGCTGGTGTGTGTAATCATGCTGTGGTGTGTGGTATGGGGCATATACACCATTACCACCATGTGGAGTGTTGATGGTGGTTTATTATATGGCTCTGTTGTAAGGAACTTGTGGACTTTGGTGTGGTGTGTGGTAGGCAGTACTTTAGTGGTGTGGTGTGTGTTATTCTGTAATGTTGTGGTGTAATATGTGGCTGTGGTGTGTGTGGTTGGGTGCTGGCAAGCGTTTGTTGTTTTGGTAGTGGTGTGGTTGTGGTTGTGGTATGCGGTAATGTTGAAGTGTAATAAGTGGTTGTGGTGTGTGTGGTTGTGATGGTGGTTTGTTGTGTTGATAGTGAGGTAATAGTGATGTGGTATCCCGTAAGGTAGCATTAGATAGCAATGTGATAATCGTTTATGGCTTTGTTTTGGTGTTATTGTGATGTGGCGTGTGATAGTGTGGTATGTGGTGGTGCTGATGTTGTGGTATGAATTAACAGAACATGTTGTAGCGGTATAACGTGTGATGATGTTACTTTATGTGAGAGGCGTTGGTCTAGAAGCAGTTCTCTTGTCGTCCTTTCGATTGTTATGGAATGCAGTAATGTAACGTTATGACGGTGTGTTGTGGTGTATGTGAAGGAGGTGTTGAGTAGTAGTTCTCCAAGTGGCAGTTTGGTATATTGTGGTGCTGTGGTATGTGGCTATGTTGTAGGGTGAGTGGGGTGGATGTGCTGGCAGCCCTCAATCCTTCCCTCTCGTTAGTGTGATATGTGATTATGTGGTAGTGTGGTATGTGGTGGTGTTGTGGGGGTGTTGTTGTGGTGTGAGAGGGGTGAGTGTGGAAGCATCCCTCTCACCGTCCCTCTCATTAGCCAGCATTACTAAGTCTTAAGCTGGGAGGGAGGCGAGGGCAGGCAGGCCAGGGAAGAGAAAGGAGGGGATTGGCAGAGGGAGGGAGAATGGGAGAGAAACAGAAAATGGGAGGGAGGGGAGAAGGAGAGAGAGAGAGAGAGAGAGAGAAAGTTGGAAGAATTTGGAAAAGAAGCAAGCGATGTAGAAAGAAATAAGAGAGAAAAGGAAATGTAGAGGTTCAGGTGAGGGAAGCAAAGGGAAGCCAGGGCAGAGAAAGGGAGGAGTGGGGGAGGGAGAGAGAATATAGAAGCTAGATGAAAAGGAGGAAGGGGAGGGAAGAAGAATGGGACACGAGTGAGAAAGGGAGGAAAAATAACTAGAGAAGGAAATAGAGTGGATGAAACGATAAAAAAGAATGAACAGAGTGTTGGAGGTTAAGAGCAATTGAAAGCAAAAACACATGGAAAGGAGACGGAAGAGGAGAGAGGTTTGGGAGGGGAAAGGAGTAAGGATAAGAAGAATGACGAAGAAAGACAGAATATGAGAGAGAGGAGGTATATGAAAGTGTAATAGGGAAGAATAATGGTGAGATAAATAAGATGAGGGAGATTAAGATGTAAAGGAAAAGGAGAGAAGAGGAGGAGGAAGAATGTGCATGAAAAAGAGTATTGGACGAGAGAGAGAGAGAGAGAGAGAGAGAGAGAGAGAGAGAGAGGGAGGGAGGGAGGGAGAGAGAGAGAGAGAGAGAGAGGGAGGGAGGGAGATGGGGGGAAAGAGTGATAGAATAATTGTGAAAAACAAAAGTTATGAGGAAGAAAGAGAGATTTAGGAGAGTTAGTAATAGTAGAGAATAAACCCGAGGTGAAAAACGAAAAGGAATGCAATTTTGGAGGGCAAAAGGAAGAATGGATGCAATTATGGAAAGATGAAAGAATTAAGATGGAGGAGATATGAGGGATGAAAAATGAGGATGGGATTAGCATAGGAAAATGGATGAGCAAGTATTATGAGGATCGGAGAGAGAGAGAGAGAGAGAGAGAGGACGTGTCAAAGAAAGAACGAATGAAGCGGGGCGAAGGCAGAGGCCAGATGAAGAATGAATAGGGTATGAAATATGGAACAGGGTAAGAATGAGAAGGGAAGGAATTATGGGATGATCAAGGATTGAGAAACAAAGGAAATATGGAACAGAAGTGAACGCTGAGGAAAAGAGTTGGTTGAGAATGTACAAGGAAAGAGGAGATAACAGCAAGTGAATATACAGAGTGTGCCAGGACTTATACTGAGTGTGCCAGGACTTATACAGAGTGTGCCCGGACTTATACAGTTTGTGCCCGGACTTATACAGAGTGTGCCAGGACTTATACACAGTGTGCCAGGACTTATACACAGTGTGCCAGGACTTATACAGAGTGTGCCAGGACTTATACACAGTGTGTGTCAGGACTTATACACAGTGTGTGTCAGGACTTATACAGTGTGCCAGGACTTATACAGTGTGCCAGGACTTATACAGTGTGTGCCAGGACTTATACAGTGTGTGCCAGGACTTATACAGAGTGTGCCAGGACTTATACAGTGTGTCAGGACTTATACAGTGTGCCAGGACTTATACAGAGTGTGCCAGTACTTACACAGAGTGTGCCAGGACTTGATACACTTAACTACACAGGATTCTTTGCTTGATATTAAGTAAGAAATGCTATACCAACATGGGTTAAATTCTAATTCGTTACGGAAATGCGGTTAATAATGACTTCAAGGCTGATAATGGTCTCTCATCTAATTTACCCATGAAGTCATCAGTAATTGCACCTCCGTGACGGCCGAATTTTGAACCCATGTTGATGCAGCATTTTCTAGTCAAAAGTATCTCAGGAATCAAAGCCTGAAGTTCGTTTATCAAATCCCTCGACAGCTGTATAAACTTTAAAAGATTCCGAAAGATTTTAAAATGAAAAATGCATCAACTTCCTATCAAAGTGAGCGGTGTGTATAACCGGACGTGAGGTATGATGAAGCCCCACTCGGTTTGGCAATCAAATGTGGAGCTTTTTTTTTTTTTTTTCATGTTGAATATTCAATTACAGGAACTTTATTGCATATCCGGGTAGAGTGACGTACCGTATACTGAGAGACCCATACCGGTAGTTGGTTCACACACACACGCACACACACACACACACACACACACACACACACACACACGATAGAGGAGTCACTGAAATACATGGTGGGTTGTGGAGGATATTTTTATTTTTATTTTTTCAGCCTGTTTGAATTTATTCATTTGTTGTTGATGAGTTTATGTTTTGTTGTTTACTTCTAACTAATGTAATTGTAGTTTTTATTTCATTGTTAATTAATTAATTGTATTATTTATTCTGGTTATGTATATGCTTTCATACCTGGTCATTTATCTTTGTATTTATGTTCTCGTTTATTTATTTGATTTATTTGTGGAGTAAGACTTGTGGCAGAAAAAAAATATTTATGTATGTGGGTCTGTGTTACGGCTCTAAAACTTCTCAGTATTTATTAAAGGGTACACAGCGTTACATCTTGGTCAGCTGATCTGTTGGTTCAGATATATTTAGCGGAGGCACGACATTGAAAATAGTACCAGAGTTTTGTTTAACCCCTTCCCTTCGACGACATATTTTGGTATGTAATTATTCTGCCTTTAGTTCTCTCTCTCTCTCTCTCTCTCTCTCTCTCCCTCCCTCCCTCCCTCCCTCCCTCCCTCCCTCTCTCTCTCTCTCTCTCTTTTCCCCTTCTTCCTTCATCCTTTCGTCTTTTCGTTACATCCTTCCCTCTCTTCGCCTCCCTCCAAGACTCTCCCCAGGAACTCTTAATTCTTTGTTCCTCTCGTTAATTGGATCAGCGCTTTTCTTTAGTTTTCTTGTTTAACCTGCCTCCCTCTGAACCCCCTCCCTGCCCCACCTCTCACTACCTCCGTCTCCTTATTTCCCTCCCTCCCTCCCTCCCTCCCTCTGCTCCACTTCTCCCTCCACCTCCTTTCATTACCTACCTCCCTTTTTCTCCATTCCTTCAGTGCCTCATCTTCTTCGTGTCGCTCCTCCCTTTGCTCCCTTTCTTTCTCTTTCTCCCACCTTCCCTCCCTCACTCACTTTCCTCCCTTATCTTGCTCCTGTCCCTCCTTCAAGCTCCCTCTCCCTCTCCCCTTCCTGTCTTTCTAATTTCACCTGCTACCCCCAACCCATCATCCCTCCCTCCCTTCGCGGCCTCCTCTTCCCCATGTACTCCTCTCCCTTCCCATCACAAAAGTGGTGGAGATAACAGGAATAAAGTACAAAAGTGGTGGAGATAGCAGGAATAAAGTACACAAGTGGTGGAGATAGCAGGAATAAAGTACACAAGTGGTGGAGATAGCGGGAATAAAGTACACAAGTGGTGGAGATAGCAGGAATAAAGTACACAAGTGGTGGAGATAGTAGGAATAAAGTACACAAGTGGTGGAGATAGCAGGAATAAAGTACACAAGTGGTGGAGATAGCAGGAATAAAGTACACAAGTGGTGGAGATAGCAGGAATAAAGTGCAAAGTTGGTAACGGGAATAAAGTGGCAGTGAAGGTGTTTTGGAATGAGCTGGTGTAGTTATCCTGTGGCAAGGATAAAACACAGCATAGGAAGCAGGAATAAAATAGAAAGGAGGCGACAGGAATGTGATAGAAGGGAGACAACAGTAATATAATAGACAGGAGGCAACAGGGATCTAATAGAAAGGGGGCAACGTGAATAAACTGAAAGGAGGCAACAGGAATGAAATAGAATGGAGGCAACGGAAATAAACAGGAATAAATTAGAAAGGCGGCAACAGGAATAAAACAGAAAGGCGGCAACAGGAATAATTTAGAAAGGAGGCAAGAGGAATAAATTAGAAGGGAGGCAACAGGAAAAAATTAGAAAGGAGGCAACAGGAATAAATTGAAAGGAGGCAACAGGAATAAAACGTTAGTGAAGGGAATGAGGTGGTGTAGTGGCGGGAGATGAGGCAGATCTGGTGGTGTTTTTCATCAGTGTGGGATTGGGGGCTGAGCCGTGGGTGGGGTGAGGGTTAGTGAGGGAGGGAGAAAGATAAATAGGGTGGGGACAAGAGGGAGCTAAAGGGAAAAGAAAGGGAGAAATAGGGAAGGGGAGGAAGGAGAGTAGAGACACGAGAAAATTTGAGAGGGAAAGGGAAAAACAGAGAAAGAGAGAGAAAGAGAGACGGGGAGGAGGAAGAGGGAGAGATATAAGATGGGACTGAGGCAGGGGAAGGAATGGGGAAGAAAGATAAGGGTGGAATGTGAAGGAGGAGGGAGGGAGGAAGTAGATAGGATTAGGTAGGGGTGAAAGGGGTAGATTTGGAGAGACCTGGCTGGCGACTGCAGGGAGAAAGAGGGAGAGATCGAGTGGGAGAAAGTGAGAGAGAGCTATACGAATAAATAGATAGGGAGACAGCGGGAGGAGGTTTTTTTTTTTTTTTTTTCTTGAGAGAGAGGGGGGGAGGATGGGAAGAGGGTAGGCAAGTAAGGAAGAAAGGGATGAAAGAGAGGGAGGGAGGAAACGACAGAAACGTGCAGCAAAGGAAGCTATTATAGCAGGAAGAATAATTGGGAGGGATAGATGAAGGAAGAAAGACAGGGAGGGAAGGAAAGAATAAACAAGAGAGGGTGGAAGGGAAGGGAGGTGGAAAGCATGAAAGAAGGGAGGAAAGTAAGAATGAAGGGAGGCAAACAGAAAAACAAGGACGGAGGAGAGAAAGAGGGAGAGAGGAAGGGAAAGTAAAACACGAAGGGATGGAAGAAGGCAGGGTTTGAAGGAAGAAATAATACAGAGAAGGGGGGGGGGTGAGCTGGATATGGAAAAAAGCAAGTAAAGAAGACAGACAGGGAAGATAGAAGGAAGGGAATGAGGAAAGCAGAGAGGGAGGGGGATGGTAGGAAAGCAGGGAGGGGGGAGGGGAGGAAGGGAGGCGGAGAGAAAACAATTAGGGAGGGAAGGAAGGGAGGCGGAAAGAAAACAATTAGGGAGGGAAGGAAGGGAGGCGGAGAGAAAACAATTACTGATGGGATTTGTTGGAGAGGATTCTGTTTGATCAATTCCTCCCGTCCTGCTTGTTTACTTCCATATTTACCATCTTGTTTGTGTTTTTCTTTCCAGTTTGTTTTGTTTGGTTGCCATATTGTTTGCTTGTTTATCATGTTTGTTCTTTTTTTGTTCATTTCCGTTTCTGCTTGTTTGTTTACTTTTTATTTCACCTTGTTTACATCCTTGTTTTTCATGTTCTCCTTACCTGCTTGTTTGACGCCTTATTATCTTTCTT
Organism: Coenobita brevimanus; assembly: GCF_032717465.1. Lineage (NCBI taxonomy): Eukaryota > Metazoa > Arthropoda > Malacostraca > Decapoda > Coenobitidae > Coenobita > Coenobita brevimanus. Next base: position 33,141,571 of record NC_136982.1, read on the forward strand.
GCATCTGTACTTATTACCATATTGTATACTTCCTTGTTTTTCTTGTTCATTTTCCTTCCTTCTTGCTTACCATCTTATATTCCTTTATGCTTGTTTACTTGATTATCATTATTCACTTACATTTTTGCTTGTTTGCCATCTTATGTGCTTCCCTTCATGCTTGTTTACATCTTATTTACTTGTTTACTACATTGTTTACTTTCATGTTTGCCATCAAGCGTAGTGGTACTTCTTGTCTCTTGTTTACCGTCTTGTATAGTTCCTTGTTTATCGTGTATTTACCTTTCTTTCTTGACCGTCTTGTTTATTTCCTGGTTTGCCATGTGTACCGTCTTAATTACCTCCCACTTTGTTTATTTGTTTACCATGTTTGTGTACCAGTTTGTTTACTCACCTCTGTGTACTAGTTTGTTTACTTCCCTGCATGTGTACCAGTTTGTTTACTTTCCTGTTTGTGTACCAGTTAGTTTACTTCCTTGTTTATGTAGCAGTTTGTTTACTTCCCAGTTTATGTAGCAGTTTGTTTACTCCCCCGGTTATGTAGCAGTTTGTGTACTTCCCTGTTTGTGTACCAGTTTGTTTACTTCCCTTTTGCCATGTTTATTCTCTGATTTGCCTACCATCTTGTTTAATAACTTGTGTGTTTACCATCTTGTTAATGCCTTGTTTACCTCAATATTAAGTACTTCAGCCAGTTGTTTACCACTCTGCTTCCTTTTGTCCTTCAGTACTTTCATGCTTACCCGTATTTTCAGATTATCATGAATACGGCTTTGCCTCCTACTTATCTCCTTGTTTACCTACTTATGTTTACTTTTGTTGGCTTACTTTATTTACCTAACTGTTAACCTCCATGTTTGCTGACGTCTGTGTGGATCCTTATTAAATACATGAGACGTGTTGATTATTTTATTTATTTATTTATTTTTTTACTTCTGTTCGATCTCCAATTTTGTCCCTGATATAATTTGGCACACTAGCAGTGAACCCCTTCGCTCCGATGACGTACTTTAGTTCTTCCTCTCCACAGATGACTTTATTCAACTTGTGAAGGCTGTGTAATAGTTAAGGGGTTAATCAAGGCACAGCTGACCCTCCAGTTCAACAGGTCTCCTCAAAGCTGAATAAAGAGGCCAGGAAACAGCCGGATTAAAGTAAAACAAGTACAAAAGCACTAGTTAGATGTGGGACCATGCAGGGCTTTCCTAGAGTGAAGAACCAGGTGGAACTTCACTAGAGACAGTGCATGTGAAGATCCTTAGGGATATAAAGTGAAGCACCATATCAAGGTTCGCCAAACTGAAGCACATTGCCTGTGATAATCCATTGGGTGTGCTTGATCCGGCCACTGCTACGTGTGCTCCATATCTAAACATTTCAGAAACTTGGCGTTTACTTAAGAAATAAGTAAGATGTAACAAGGTATAAAGATAGTGTAAGGAAGTTGATTATTGTTAAATAGTTTTTAGACGATATAGGTATTTTCCTTTTATTATTTCATTATTTTTGTTATTATTATTATTATTATTATTATTATTATTAATGTTGTTGTTGTTATTATTATATTCTTGGTGCTTGGATGATGTCTGAATGATAATGTAGCCCATTTGTCTGGGCGTGTTGAGAAGAAAAGGTCTTGATGATGATGATGATGATGATGACTGAATTACTTCATTCAGCTGTGGGAAGACCTCTCGTTGTGAAGAGGCTAAGTCATCTACTTGCGCTGCCATGCCTGCCTACCAATCCAGGTGTTTACCTAAGCCCTTTCCTAACCACCTCTTGCTTACCTTCCCCTTAACTAGCTCACCTGTCTGTTGCCTTCTCTCAAATTGCTGCCTCCGGCCACCTCCTATGCCAAACACTCAGCTCCGACCACCTCCTGTGCCTGCTACACATGCCTTACTAATTGACCTTAACATAAAGCCTTCATTCACTGAGGACAAATATACAACGATGGGGAAGAATGGTAATGGAGAATGAACGTTAAAAATGTTAAAGTGCACATTTTCCCACGGAGTATTCGGAGAAGAAGAATGTGATTAATTATAATGATGATACTAATAGTAACAAATGCGTATCCCGCTAAATCCGTGTAAGGGAAAAATGGTCATAATAATTAAAAAAAAAAAAAAAAAAAAAGCAGGAGAGATTGGTCGGTATGAACATGAAAGTACGCAGTTTTCCCTCGAAATATCCGGAAATTTGTCAGGACTGGCGGGAGAAACACCGTCGAAAAAATGTTATGAAATGCCTAACCTGCGAAATAAAAAAATGTATAGGCTTAATAGGCAAAGGCGATTGTGAGAAATGATGGTAATAAAATAGTACACCTTTTTGTGATAATTATTGAAAATGTCTGGAGTGGAACAACAGTGAGAAAAAAGTTATTAAAAACTACGTAAATGAAAAAGGGAAGACCATTTGTGGAGAATGTACAACCTTAGTTTTTTTAGGACGCACATTCCCGTGAAATTTCGAGATACTAATGCAAAGAATGGTACAGAGAAAAAAAAAAAAAATGAAAAATGAAAATAGTAGTACTGTCATAAGAACAGCGTACGATGTGAAATAAAATAAAATAAATGAATGAACCTGCAGGAAGTAAAAACTATCTAACACGATTGTCTTATTCCATTTTCTTTCACTCAAGTCCTCACAACTGATTATGTTGGTCACCGGAAGCTAAGAATTATTTCCTCTCCCGAGAGTGGAGTAAGTTAGTGATATTCTCTTACCTTTTTATTATTTGTACGGGAAAAATGCGACTTTTCTCACTGTGTGCGGTAATTTATGTAGTCAGTGTATGAAAGTTGGTTGATAAGTTATCATTGCCGTTGGTGGTGGGGATGTTTCGGAAATTTGTTACAAAATATTGTCAAACAACTCTTAACTTGAAACCCTTATCTTGAATATCTTTGTATACTTTACCGTGAATATACATTGAGTGTAATTGTGCTTTGAAGAACCAGAAACGATAAGTGGTAAAAGTAACTGTGTTATCGTCAAACAAGTGAAAGTAGCAGCATTTCGCCAGAGCTGCCGGGGTAAATGAAACAAAATGCACAGGTATGGAGCCTATTTTTTGTATCATAAACGCTTTTGGTAAACATACATATTGCTGTAAGCAGCAGAAACATCTTACGAAATCATTTCTTGATACCCATGTTCCTTCTGCTGGATCAACTGTTTGTTTCTCGAGCATAATGCCGGACATTTATTACAACAAATGCAAGTCTGCATTTTTTGGCGGGTGGAGGTGGGGCGTCCTGGTCGCCTTTAGTATTTTCCAAACCTTACATTTTCCACCTAACCTAGCAATTTAACCAAACCTAACCAAGAATCGAATAAGTTTTATGAAGTCTACACCCATATGATAAATAATCGTTGGTAAAGCAAAATGGACATGGATAATAAGAAGAAAACAAGGTCAACAGAGAAACAGAATCAACAGTACCGGTAAACATCATATACGCCCATAAAATGAGTAAAGAAAGAAAAATGAAGCGGAAAAAGGAAAGGGAAAATAAATGAAGTTTGGTAGATTTGGGCAGGTTTGAGTAAGTCTTTTTCCATTACTCCTGAGGAAAACAAACATTGGTGAGGCAAAAGGAAGATGATAACAGTGAAGAAAATTCAACAAGAAACAGTTATTTACCGCCAAGAAAATAGTGTGACAAAAACAGTACAGAAAACTAACTGCAGGAATAGGAATTTTGAAATGATAGGGTCTTTCTGCTGCATAAGGTCAAGCTTCATAGTTAGCCTACGAGCGTTTCCTTGGTGGGTGTTGATGGAGTGAGAATGGGTCATGATAACAAAAGGGGTTTGAATTATGTGTATTGCTTGAAGCTGTTTATAGCTACCAGATTTGGTGTACTCCAGCTGGTATGTAACGAGAATAGAAAAAGGAAATTGTAAAATTATCCGCATCAAACATAAAAAAACAAGTTGATGTGGTGTTGTTACCACTACAGTAACTAATACAACCTTATCTCGGCATCATATTGTTTTAAACCTAATCAGAAGCTTAGACATTATTGTTGCAGATTTAATGTGGTAACACTTTGATATACTATTGTTGCTTTATGCCTTTATTGCTGTTATTTAACCTTGTGTAAATTTATTCAAAAGTAAAAGTAAAATTTTACCAAATGGGTGTGGCAATTCCACATTCTCATGTACTTAAGGAAAGTAATATTAGTACAACAGATAACACTGATAACTACTGTTGATTTTAGGCTACAAGTTGTACAGTATATAGAACAAACAGGTTTTACTCTGCCATTCTAATCTATCTGCCTAAAAGGGGGCTTCACCCCCCAGGCCCCCTGTGATTTTAACCACCAAGGATTGCCATGATGTTTAACATCGGAATCACTTAGTTCCTATCAGATCAAAACTTCCAGCCTAACCTGGCCTAATCAGCTTGTGAAAATACTAATTAAATGGGAAATTGAAAAGACTAGTGCTTATGTGGTAAAATCAACCATTGTACTGTAGAGATTCTATTCTTATTGCTTTTCTTTCCATTACAGGTAGCTTTACATTGAGTGACAAGCCAAATGGTTTCCTGTAAGCCAGGAAACCATTTACAGCACTGGGTGGTACCAATATAATCAAACCATACGTGCTCCCTATGGGTTGGTGGAGGGTTAGTGCCCCTCCCCGTAAAATAAATGAAGTCAAATGGCCACCCCTTATGGGATTATGGCATCTGGCAATAGATAGATAGTGAAAGTGTAAATATTAAGCTTCAGCCCATAACCTATTCTGCTTGACAAAGAGTTTATGGGTTTTCCCCTAGATTTTGATGAGATTCCAAAAATTTTAATCATCCATGGGAAATGACCAGTTTTCGAGATACCCCACTGTCTACTGATAGTGGAGGACTGGCTGGGAAATCGAGGTTATTTTGGTGGGGAAAAGAGGAAAACTGAAAATTTCTGGCTGAAATGAAGCTAGAAATTTTTGAGTACCGGTATATAGAAAATGAAATACAATGCACCCTGTTTTTATTACTGGTGGAAATACTATACAGGAAACAAGTCAATACAATAAGGCATTTTTGGCATTAACCAACACTGACCCACTTCACCTACAGTATCCTAGGATCATGTAATTGAACTTTAACCTAGGCCAGTGCCAACCTTATTTAACCCCTTACCCACGGGGATGGCTTGACCGCGCTGTGCCCCTCCCGCGGAGATAGGAGGAAATCTAGACAATACACGATAAATTAGCTACATCCAGGTCAATGGAAGTATCACTTTGCCTTTTCCCTTTTTATATATATATATAATATTTTTTTTAGTATGAGAATAGGTCACAAGGGACATTTCAATGGGTAATGAACAGGGAAAATTAGCGACCAAGTGCACGTGGGGTGTTGCCGGGTGATACATTAGCTACTTCGTGGCCAGTGGCAGTATCAGTTAGCCTTTTCCCCTTTTTTTAATATATTTTTTTAGTATGAGAATAGGGCATATGGCACATTTCAATGCAAAAAGCGAATGGAAAAAAACAGCCGGGAGTTGCATTGCGCGGCCAGTCTGTAGCTAAGTGGGGGAGGGGGTAAGGGAGGGGAGGTGGGGAGACGAGGCAAACACAGAAAAATGGCTAAATTGGTAACACTGGATGCGAGTACTAGTGGTTTTAGCAGCGCTGCCTATAGCCACACACTGGCAGTACTGATAGATGAAACAAGACAGCACTTGAAAGCCCAGGCAATTTTAAAAATCCCTGGATCACAGAAGTGACGCTCCGCAATATGGTACTTATGAAACGAGCTTCACGGTAGTGACGGCCTGCGGGTAAAGGGTTAATTATCGACTTCACATTCAAGAGTCACCATCCAGTGTACTGTCCACAGCCTGTGTGCATTACTGTACATTTTATGGCAGAACCTCTTGGGAGCACAAAAAAGTCTTGTGTTCAGCTAGTTATTTTCAAAACATTCCTGAACAACACAAGCAGGAATGGGTGAGTACTTGTTACAGATATGCCATGGCAAAACTGATCTTGATTTTCAAAGAAAGAATTTGCCCCACAGGAACTCAATTAGTGCTTAGCCAGTAAGGCATGCAGTTTCATTCCTGGCAATCAGTTGGCTAGAATTAATATTTTGTACACAAAAAACAACTCAGTGGCACCACCATTTACTTGCAATGTGCTGAATCATTTTGCAGACCCCACCTACATCAGTTTGGTATATTCGAGTACAGTACTGTAGGCTATATACATTAATGTTGAATCTGATGGATGTGTCATAGAAGGATAGGTGTTTAGGTGTTTGTGCAAGCAAGATATATACAGTAGAATTAATCAGAAGTAACTGGTGCTGTATGGGCTGAAACTCAGTACAAACTCAAGGTTGTTAGAATGAAAGAAAAAAAAAATTGTATAATTCAGCTTCTTTTTGCTGGCAGCATTAACACATCAGTTCAAGCAGATCAGAGTTGGCTGCATGAAGTTTTGGCCACAGTAGAATCCAAAGAGGAAAAACTGACTCTTTAACTCCTAGACAATGGGCGATTTATAGTGCGAGTGTCCTCTCACTATGGGCATTTTTCCCCAAATAGCCTGTTTTCAAACCTTCATATTAGGAAAAGTATAGCAGTTAGGAAAACAAATTAAGGTCTACAGGTGGTCCCGTCAATGAGTAAGGAGGTAAAGAAGATGAGTAAGCTTTGGCACTTGAAGCAGCCTGTCTCTGTTGTCAAGCACACAGCGTGGCCTTGGGCTAGCTCAGCACAGAATGCTTGGCATTTGTAACACTGACTGGTTCAGCTGGGTGGCGTGCTTGTAACGCTGGCCTTCCTCCTGCCTCGTGACTCTGCCATTTTGTTACAAACGTACTCCACTTTCCATACCCAAAGCTATTGGTTTGAATCATCATCCTGTACACATGGCTTGGCTTTTGTTTTCTGGCTGTAGCAGAGTGACACTTTGCCCTGCAGGTGTGTGAGAGAACCCACACAGATGCAATGAAAAAGGTGAAAAAATAAATATGTACACTACTGTACTCATTTTTCCTTGATTGTCCAAGAACTTTGCACTGTGTATTCGCTTTGAGAACAAACTTCCTTTTTGATAAATAATATAACTTAGGCTATACCAGGAGGCATACACTTGTACAAAATGTTATGCAGTTTAGCACTGTTTTTTGGGGGAATGGTGAAAATACTACTTACGGTGTGTATCACTTATTCTACTTGCACTTGATATCACATTTACCGTTCATTTTATATACAGTATATTGCATAGTAAATTCATGGTCATGAAGAATACTGCAGTGCCACCCAAAAAGGTACAGTAATTTTCCTCAGGTGCAAATTGGGTTTTCTGTCATTATTGCTATGCTAACTAAAGATCAGGTATTTACAACAAGAGCTTTACATATCAGCTTTTCTCTGACATTATCACGTAGAAATCACTTACAGATAACACATCAAGTGCATTTTATTCTCCGTTATTTACAGTCTTCGACACACCTGTGCTTAGAATTCATACTCTGTGATACTCAAAGAAGCACGCGGGACAAAGTGTTGCTTTGCACTCAGTGCATTTCCTTGTGTGCCTTTGCCCGATGTTTTGTTGTGGAGCAGACGTGGCATTGCCTGTAGATCTCACGCCCAGCAGGTGATTGTCCCAGGTACACAAGACAGTGACATACAAGGTATTGTGCACCTCCCAAGCTGTCTGCCATCTGCATCTGGTACATTGTCCTTCTTGGACTGCAACCTGAACAGTCGCATACTTTGCAAGGAGTTCGCGAGAAAGTTCTCTTTCAAACTCGCGTAGAGAGAGACCCTTACCAACAACCTCGCTGAAAAGTATGTAACTCTTCAAGATGGAGATATCTAGAAGGTGTAAGAATACCTTCTTGTACCACTAGCTTGATTTACGGAGGCAGTCAATCTCACCAAACTGCATGTTGAACTTGTCAGTGAGCCGCATGTTGATGATGTAGTCATTGATGGCATCTGGCTTGAGCACAGGCTACCTGGTCCTGAAGTCCATCTTGCCTGTGTCCTGCATAACCCCCTGGTGAACTGTGGTCAATATGTTCACCTTTCACATATCGTGCCGGTGAATGGCCAACGTGTTACCACATTTCACCAGAAATGCTGGAAAATTTTTGCTAGTGGCACAGACAGTCTCACAGCAAATACTTCTTCAGTGCCAGGGAGGTATAATAATTATCTGTGTACAGGATGTTGGTTTTGCAGAAGTATCTGTCCATCATCACTTTCACCACAACAACAGAAATCCCATGTGGATCATCACTGGGGATATCCACATCTGTGGCCGAATAAACTGTTACATCTAGCACATATACAGTCTGGCAGTCACATAGGACAAAGAACTTTAATCCAAACCTGTGGCTTTTAGAAGGAACATACTGTATAAATGCAAGACATCCTTAGAACAGAACTAGCGTCTCATCAATAACCACTTTCTGAAATGGCTGGAAAAGCCTAATAAATGACTCCCTCAGCACGGTCAGGATGGACCTAATCTTCCACAGCCTGTCATTGAGTGCGGAGCTATAATTACGATTGAAGTGCAGGAACTTCAGCATGGCTAGGTACCTGTCACGGGCCATGTATATCCCAAATACAGGTGTGTGGACATTTCGTTCACTTCCCAATAATCGTGTGCCATTGCCATAGTCAAAGCGAGCCTCACATACAATTCCCCCACCTCTAGTGGCTGCCACTCTTTCCTTTTAGCACTCCCACTCACAGACGCCTCCAACCAGCAAAGGCTTTTCGTCTTAACTCTCCTTCTCTTACTGGCTCCCTTCAACCTCTGCCTCTTTGCAGCACTGTTGCATCTTTATCTCTTTTCTATCTTTACTTCCATGGTCACTGCTCCTCTGATTCCATGGTCACTGCTCCTCTGAACTGTCTGCATGCATCCCTCCACCTCTACAACGGGTGCATAGGACCCGAATCTAGCAACAAACTCTCATCCCTTTTCTGTCCAACTCTCTAATGCAAGAGTTAACCGTTACTCCCAGTCTTTCATTTATGCAACAGGTCAACTCTGGAAATGTCTCCCTCTGTCTGTATTTCCTACTTCCTATGATCTCCAATCTTTCAAATGCAGTGTGTCCATGCATCTTGAAATGAACGGATCTTGAATTTGGTTCTCTTTTGTATTGTTTTTCTTTTTTTGTCTTGGAAGGAATGGTTTGTGGTCTCCTGGCCTTTGGTTCCTTCTTTCTTGCATAAGAAAAAAAAAAAGAAAAAAAAGATAGCCTTGTGGATATTTACCTCGTCCACCAGGTACTGCATTATGGAGGTGGTAAAAATGGCTTGGAAAAATGACAGGATGGAAGATGTTCCTGCGTGCAGGTGCTCCCTCTGTACACCTGCCTCTGTTGCATTAAAGGCAGGTAAGGCTAGCTGGAAACCTTCTCCCTCCTGTCACACAAAAGTGTCCATCCGGCCAACGCTGGGCCTACTTGGTTGTGATGGTGCATCACTAGGCCACTTTGCAGCACCATGTACACACCCACATCCACGCCCACAGGCACAGGGACGGCCATGGCCATGAGCAAGGGGGGGAAGAGAAGGAGAGGTGGATGTGGAGGCCGAGGTGGAGGCAGGGGAGGGCAAGGGTGATGACTTACCAGACTCGGGGACATCCGGGGGTGATGCTGGCTGGTCAGGCTGAACTCGTGGGGCCAAGGATGACATCCCCACTTGCGAGGGACCAGGATGTGGGGATATGGCCTTTGATGTGCTTGGCTGCGGTGATGAGGGTCAGGGGAGGAAGAGAGTGCAACACACTTCGTGACCGCGTGGTGGTGAGGTGCAGCGTTGGCATTTATGTGGAATATGACATTCACATTCACCACTGTCTTCCACACTTCCAACAGCTCCTGACTTCTCAGTCTCACTGTCAGAGGGAAATGCGTCTCTCTCATTTCCTGTTAAATGTATTTTCACTTGTTAATACTGAAGATCTACTTGACAAGAACTATGGGAAACTATGAATTAGTGTACTACTGTATGCTGCAAGAAGTTTCAAATTAATATCAACTTAATTCCCTCATGGTGTCACCAAGTCTTCTAGGTACGAGCTAATGAAGCATGAATGTTAATGAAAAATATATACAATTGACCTTTCTATACTGGATCAGTTGGGGGGAAACCCGATCCAGTAAAGCCATTAATCCAGTAAGTCCGATGCACCCCCGAAGTGCGATTACAAGCATGTAATAGGAAATAAATGAGTGAAATAGCACATTTTAGTACTAAAAATGTAAACTATAACAATTTTACACGTGTGGCCAATAATTTCACACTCGTTGTTCTGCATTCTGGGTCACCTTGTACAGAGGAAGTGATCCAGTAGGTCTGCGTCATATGTCTCATGTAACATAGAGTATACATCTGGGAAGTCCACTTGGTTTTTCCCATTTACTGGATGGTTTCTGGTATGTGTGATTTATCTGGGTAGAACAATACATTTGTTAAATCCGATAGCAGGCCTAGGAAGGTACGGTAAAGTGAGGGTCTGCTGTACAGTATACCTGTACTGTATACTGCATATAGTTACAGTAAACTCACAATTGTCCAGCATAATTCAGCCAAACCCTGTGCCAGATGTTGCTGAATGCCGGATATTGCATAGTACCCTCCATTGGCTCAACATTCAGTGGAGCCGATATTGCGTTATTTTTTTCAGCCCACAATCCTAAAAACTGTCTCATGAGTAAAAGATGAAAATTAAGCATGAAGTACCATAAAGTAGTGATAAAATACACTAATACAGTAGTAGAGTGTCAGTTGGCTACTGTGTATGAGCCAGTTGCTACACCTCGATACTGGATATTGCATAGAACAACCGTTTACGTCCTGTATAAGCGCCAAGTCTTGCATTATGTCCCCAGATATTGTTTTAATAGAGCTGAGCCATCAGTGGCGGATATTGTGACGACAGATAATTGAGTTTAATTATATACATAAGTAGATGCTCGATTTAACCTGCCCCGTCCCGTCGACATATGGGTACATTGCAACGATTTGGATTTCTAGTCCCGGCGACATACTGGTACGTCGTGCAATTGCAAGGTCCCTAATTTGCACAATTTTCAATTTTCGTGCATGATTTTTCGTATTTATACACGGGACACCATCCTCTATTCCTCTACAAGATACCAAGCAGGGACAATGCCTTACACCGCATAACCTCCCCCCTCCCCCCTCACGCCATTGTCTCGGCAATTCACCTGTTACCAGTGACCTGGCCAGTAAAGACGTTCAGGGCCAGAGTGATTCCCCAATCGATGACAATGTGGAGGACAAGGTTTACATAGCAGTACAGGAAGAAACAGAAATGATCAGGTAATGTGGGAAAAAAAGGTCATGAATGGTGATTAGTTAGTGAGTGAAACAATGCTTATAATGCCTATATTACTGCTTGAAAAACCAATATACTCTCATACTACATATAAATTCGTACCAAGTAAATAAATAAATACTGTTTATGAGTGGATAAAATAGTTACTCTCCCATAGAACTCGTTTTCTTTGGTGCCAGCATGTTAGAAAACCCAGTCAGGTAAGGAGGAACTCCTACCTGGATTGAGTTTTTTAAACCTCAGGTGAGCGATTTCTCTATGAATTTTCGATGTTTCTCACCAAAAGCGGAGGTTTTAGCCAAAAAAAAAAAAAAATCGAAAATACCTCGGGACTGGGGGATGTTGGAGGTGCGGAAAACCTCGGGACGTGACGGGTTAATGAACTACACTCAATCCTCGTAAATCGCGGCAATTTGGCTCTGGACCACTGCCGCAATTTACAAGTTCTGCGGTTTATAAATAATAACTCTTACGTGAAAAATGAATTTGGGTCTGGGCTATGGCCAACCACCCCCCACAGCACCCTACCTACACCTATCTAGGCACCATCAAACACAAACATACAAATTTAGTTATATTCAGTGCATGTACTTAATAGAAATAAGCAGTGTTAAGGGATCTCACCTTAATCCTATGACGATATTGCTTAAGTGAATGGAGTGGGGTGGTATTGGGAAGAACTTAGAACCTCTCAGCATGAGGTGGGGGTGCTCCCACATGCTGTTCTCCCTTCTCCAGCTCCTCTGCCTCCCTCAGGAAGCCCTCAAAGTCTGCCATAGAGATGACAGATGCTACATCATCCACGTCCTCAGTGTGGGAAGGGCCAGGCTGTGGTTCAGGCTCATCTTCTGCCCTTACCCGGGCAAAATAGTGGGTGATGAGTTCCTGATGTTTCTCATTAACACTGCGGCATTAGTATGCACACTTGCCACCAGGGACGGGTGGTGATTGGTTATTGGGTCACGATTTTCAAATTGAATGCCGCGGTTTATGATTCTCCTCGGAAAAGGCCCACTTTGGTGCCTAGGTCCGCGTTTTTCGTGACTTAACAGCGATTTAAGGGTGCTGGCAGTCTGACAGCCACTTAGCCGTGATATACAAATCCGTGATTTATAAACACGCAATTTCCGAGGATTGAGTGTAATTCAGCCAACCCCCATTCCATTACCTTGAATTTTCCATTAAATCGAGTTCCGTCTCCAAGCCTCAATATAAAGAAAAATTTTCTGTTGTTTCAAGCTATTTTTTGCTAAATCCAGGAAGTGCGATAGCTTAGTGGTAGGGTGTCGGGCTTGTAATCGTGAGGTTGCGAGTTCGCACCCTGCCTGGTGGCTGCTATGCTGGGAGGGGTAGCTCCTGTAACCCTAGCAGGGCTATATGATCTGATGAGATCTAGCTCGGGGATTAATCCTTTCGCTAAATCCTTGAAGGCAACCCAAACCTAGCAAACTATGCTTACTCTCAGTGTTACACACAGCAGTCTGAACCCATAATTAATACCCCCAGAAATGCATTATTGTCTAAGAAATTTCATTACTGGAGTTATGCTCAGTTTAATAGAAATTTTCCATTAAATAGGGCAAAATACCAGAAAAAGTAATTTCGTTATCTAGGGTTTCAAATCAGTGTTCTTTAAATTGAGCATTTCCTGTGTGTGTGTGTGTGTGTGTATATATATATATATATATATATATATATATATATATATATATAGATATATATATATATAAGATATATATATATAAGATATATATATATATATATATATATATATATATATATATATATATATATATATATATATATATATATATATATATATATATATATATATATATATATTATATATATATATATATATATATATATATATATATATATATATATATATATATATATATATATATATATATATATATATATATATATATATATATATATATATATATATATATATATATATATATATATATATATATATATATATATATATATATATATATATATATATATATATATATATATATATATATATATATATATATATATATATATATATATATATATATATATATATATATATATATATATATATATATATATATATATATATATATATATATATATATATATATATATATATATATATATATATATAAGATATATATATATATATATATATATATATATATATATATATATATATATATATATATATATATATATATATATATATATATATATATATATATATATATATATATATATATATATATATATATATATATATATATATATATATATATATATATATATATATATATATATATATATATATATATATATATATATATATATATATATATATATATATATATATATATATATATATATATATATATATATATATATATATATATATATATATATATATATATATATATATATATATATATATATATATATATATATATATATATATATATATATATATATGAAGTGAAATGTACAGTGCAGTTTAGCAGAGATACCTGACAGTCATTGTTTAGGAAATATGGAGTTAGCTAAATATATACTGAATTCATCCATTTAGGAAGAATTGAGTGACAATGAAATATTTCAGCAGAGTTGACTGATATAGAAAAATTCTATTGAATCATTACTGTATTTAAATAATGATTCATGATTTACATAAATTTTCTAAAGTTATTAATTTACCTCTGCCAGGAGGTATATGTTTTACCCCACGTTGGTTTGTCTGTCTGTCTGTCTGTTAGCAGGATTACTCAAAAAGGTAAGAACGAATTTTCATGAAACTTTTTGGAGGGATAGGGTATGGCCCAATGAACAATCGATTATATTTTGGTTGTGATCTGGAGTTATTTGTTTGTTCACACCATATCTCCAATGATTTTCAATGAAACTTTGTGGAAGGGTGGGCCATGGGCCAAGAAAGAATTAATTAAATTTTGGGGTGGATCTGGCATTGGTGGAGGTGTGCACTCTCTGGGCGCTGTTCATAGTTTATATAATTGGGAAATTCATAAAAGTGAAAACCATTCATTAGTCACTGAATAGAGGTAATGCTGAAAGAATAAAGGTATAACTTAACCCGTCAACTCACGTTGACGTATATATATATGTCCACATGTTTTGTCACTGTGACTCCCGTTGACGTACGGTATATAAACGCGCAGCAATTGCAAGGTCCCTAATTTGCACAATTTTCAAATTTCGCGCATGATTTTTGGTACGTATACATGGGACACCCTCTACAAGATGCCAGGCAGGGCCAATGCCTTACCCCACATGACCTCCCCCCCCCCCGCACACCATTGTCTCGGCAATTCATCTGTTATCAGTGACCTGGCCAGTAAAGACAATTCGTGCAATAGTACGAAATTCAAGGCCAGATTGATTCCCCAATCAATGACAATGTGGAGGACAAAGTTTACGTAGCATTAGAGGAAGAAACAGTCAGAAATGATCATCAGGTAATGTCGCCAAAAAAGGTCAGATATGTTGATGTGTTTGGTGAGTGAAACAATGCTTATATTGCCTATATTACTGTGTGAAAACCAATATACTCTTGTACTACATATACATTCGTACCAAATAAATAAATAAATACCGTTTGAGTGGTGTGGAATACTGTAGTTACCCCCCCATAGAACTCGTTTTCTTTGGAGCCAGCCTGATAGAAAACACAGTAAGGTAAGGGGTACTGCTACATGTATCCAGTATTTTAAACCTCAGGTGAGCAATTTCTCTATGAATTTTCGATGTTTCTCACCAAAAGCGGAGGTTTGAGCCAAAATTTTTTTTTGTCCAAAATTGGTTGGGATGGGGGGGGGGAGGTCAATGGTGGAAAATTGGTCGGGATCGGGCGGGTTAATATTACATTCACTTTACAAGTTCTGTATGGCATATACAGTACAGTAGTATAAAACAAGCTTGATATAAAAGGGTGGTACCAGCACTGTTATGTATCTTTTTTTTTTTTTTATCTGTACATTTTTTTTTTCTTGCTTGGCTGTCCTGCACAAGACCCACATGGCAGACCACCACAGAGTATTTCTCCTAACGGGTTCTATCACATCCACATCCACACCACAACGCTGCTGCACTTCCTCATGTGTCAGTTTGTCTCTTCATGTAACACCACTTGCTCCTCTTAAATAATGTGAAGGATAAATAGGCTTCATGAAGTAATAATACACGAATTAATGCATACTAAGGCTACAGATGATGATGCAGAACAGGCAGTGGTGCATAAGATTAGAATAATATGGAACAAGAAGCAGTGCCAAGGCACAGCTACCCGTCCCCAGCAGTCATTTTGGTGCTGACGTGTAAACACAGCAGATATCTAGTCAGATATGTCACATATCAGATCTGGAATAAATAGGGTGAAAATTTACGATTTTATGCCCAATTTGATATTTTAGGCCCAACCCACCTGACATTGACCCCCCCTCCTGCTGACTGGGGAGGCCCTCCCCCCTGATGTAATGAGGCATGTTATAGGATCCAAATTTGAAAGATGCACCTTTAGGTTTTTGTTTTTTGTCGACAAAAAGGAATTGTGGCAAAAAAACAATTTTTACCCATCCCAGTTTTTTTTTTTTTTTTTGGGGGGGGGGGCCTACAGCCTGGGCCATGGCCCAATTTGGCCCAAAATTTAATCAGGTGATCAGAAGGGTATAGCCCATCATCCCTGCAATTTTAGTCAAAATCACACCCTTAGTTTTCGCGTAAAGTTGTTAACAGACTGACAGACAGATAGACAAACAGACAAACCGAGTGAAAACAATACCCGTCCCCGAGCCCCAGCGGGGCGGGGACGGGTAATAAATAGATATAGTGGCTTTCACAGTAGAGATACATATAGAATGAATAGGTAGGCTACAGTACACGGAGTGGATAAAGATAAATACAGAATGAATAGGTAGGCTACAGTACACAGAGTGGATAAAGATAAATGCAGAGTGAATAGGTAGGCTACAGTACACAGAGTGGATAAAGATACATACAGAATGAATAGGTGGGCTACAGTACACAGAATGGATAAAGATACATACAGAGTGAATAGGTGGGCTACAGTACACAGAATGGATAAAGATACATACAGAGTGAATAGATAGGCTACAGTACACAGAATAGCTACTGGTAAAGGTACAGAATGGATAGGTAAGCTAGTACACAGAATAGGTACTGGTAAAGGTACAGAATGAATAGGTAGGCTACAGTACACAGAATAGGTACCGGTAAAGGTGCTGAATGAATAGGTAGACTACAGTACACAAAATATGCACTCAAAATAAATTAGTGCTGCGAAATAGATCATGTGACATAAGTAGGCGCAGTACATACTGTAGATAAGATGGATACACACGAAATAAATATTCACTACATGGAGTAGATGCGTGTATTTACGGATTAGGTACAGTGCATAGAATAAGTCATCATCATCATCATCATCATCGTCGTGACCTTTGACCTGTTATGACCTCTTATCGAGTACAAGGAATAAGTAAAAAGATAAGGAATAAGTACAATACCATATACAGAACAGATACCGATACATGTAAAGAAGATATTCACACTGATTAAATGACTACAATAAATACAAACAGAATTTTAGTTCACCAGATGGTATGTAATACATAACGTGGAGGCATATATATCTCAACGAACTTGATATATTTGCTATGTGAAATACTGCATATATATACAGTTAGATAGATAGCCTATTGTGTGTGTGTGTGTGTGTGTGTGTGTGTCTAGGCTGTGTTTCTTCGTTCGTTTATTTCATATCGCAAATACATCAAGTTCGTTGATAGTTTTAAATGCCGCCACCATATATTTAACACATACCAGCAGCTGTACTAAAATTCACTTTGTATATATTTGAGTGTAGTACTGTAGCATTTGTGTTGTTTTGCTTGGAATTCCACGTTGTATGATAACAAACAATACACTTGCTGCTGTCTCTGCTACTCCTCATAAAGTATCCGGCTGTAACGCCTTAAGCGCTGCAGCAGCGAGCTGTTGTTGCCAGAGCAGACCGGAGTATTTAAGTATTGTTCTTTCGTTATGATTCCTTTTATTGTGTGTTGCAGGTACGGCGCGACGTTCAGACATACCATGGTATGTGTGGGGATTTTTCCCTCCCTGTAGCTATTCAGTTTTCATATTCTTATCTCACGGCAACCATCATCCACTCGCTTGATGGAGTGCGGCCTACTTCTTCCTTTACTTTTTACATTCTTTTCCCGCCTGTCCTCCTTTCTTTTTGTATCTCTCATCTTTCCTGTCACTTTTTATCACTCTTCTCTCCTTTTCAGGTGGCTTTACATTGCATGACAAGCCTAATGGTTTCCTGTAAGCCAGGAAACCACTTACAGCAGTGGTAACCATAATATAACCAGCCCATACATGTTCCCTACGTGTCAACAAGTGGGTTGGCGGAGGTGTAGTGCCCCTCCCCGTAAAACAATAAAAGTCAAACGACCACCCCTTACGGGATCATGGCGTCTGGTTATATATAGCTACAGTCCACAGTGTATTCCAGCGGCTGTCGTAACCAGAGACAGCGACAGCAGTTTTTTAAATATCGTCCACTCGTTGGCGTTCCTTTCAGTGTGTGTTGCAGGGGCGGCTCGTCCATCAAACACATTTTTCGCTTTTATTGTCTTGGGTTGTGTTGGGTTGCTGATTGGGATAGGTAGTGTATGTATGAAGTGTTGTTTTTGTACATTTGGTTTGTGTTTGTTTAGAAATGGATACTGGGTGAAAGAGTGTGTGTGTGTGTGTGTGTGTGTGTGTGTGTGTGTGTGTGTGTGTGTGTGTGTGTGAATCTCATACCTTTTTCCTCCCCCTCCCCCGCTCCGTGCCTCCTTCCTTTCCTTCCTGTGCCCCTTCCCCGTCCCTTCCCGTCTTTCTTTTGTACCTATTCTTTCCTCAGCTCCTTCCTCTTTCTCAGCTTGTCCGTTTCTCATCTTGTCCCTTTCTTCTTTCACTCTCTCCTCTGTCCGTTCCTTCTCTTTCTCCTCCCCCTGTCTCGTTGTTTTCTCCTCTGTCCGTTCCATCTCTTTCTCCTCCCCCTGTCTCGTTGTTTTCTCCTCTGTCCGTTCCTCTTCCTTTTCTTCACCCTGTTTCCATCACAAACAGCTTTCCTTCTTCACTTCCCTCCCTCACTTTCTCATTAGCTAATCTGTGCTCCCTCTGTTCCTCTTCATCTCCGTCCTTTATTTCCTCTCTTCTTCCTCTCCCTTTTCTTCCTTACTCCCTGTTTCTTGTACTATCATTCTTTCTCTTAACTGTAAGCTTATAAATTTTCCTTCTGTGACCTTCTGTTCTCCTTTCTGTTTTTCATGTATCATTTCACTCCCCGTCTTCTTTCCTCTCATCTTCCATTTTGCCTTCCTTTATTTTTTAACATTTTCCTTCATCGTCTCTTTATAGCTTCTTTCCTTCCCTTTCCCCCCTCCTTTTGCTTCCTTTTTCTCTCTTCCGTCTTCGCCTCCCTGTGTCCTTCTTTTCCCCTTTCTCTTCCTTCGTCTTTTCTCTGTCGTATTTATTTCTTTTTTATTTTTCGTCCCCGTTTCCATTCTCTTCTTTTCTTCCTTTCATTATCTCCTTTCTTTTTACTCTCCTCCTCCTCAGCGTTCTCCTTCATTTTTCCTTCCATTCTCTTCTTTCTTCCTGTTCTCCCTACCTTCCTTAATTTCCTCTCTCCTCCACTCCCTTCCTCCCTTGTTTTATTACTGCTCTGGCCTCCATCACTCTCTCCCTCGCCATTCTTTATCTCATCTACTTTTCTCCATCTTCCCCTCTTCCTCGCCTTTCTCCATCATCATATTTTACTCATTGTCACTTTCATTATTTTCACGTTCTCCTCATCACGTTCTTTTTAGCCATCACTTTTATTTATTACCCTTTGCCCCTTTCATTTCTCCCTATATGCTTTCAGTAGTGCATCTTCCCTTTTTTCACTTATTCTCTTCTCGTAATCTTATCTCCCCTATCCCTTTCTTTCACCCTTATTTTTTTTTTTTTATCTTTCTCCTCTTTGTCAACTTCCTCCCTTCGTTTCTACTTCACTTTTTTGTTTATATTATTCCTCACTCCATCATTTTCTTCATATGTCTCCTTTTTTTTTTCTTCTCAACTCCTATTGTCATCTTCAGTTTTATTACCTTTTTTTTTTCAGCTTCCTTATCCCCGCCTCTTACTTCATCTCTTCTTCTTATCTTCATTATATCTACTTCCACTCTCCTCCCACGTTTTCTTTAATTCTCCTGTCCTTGTTTCCTTTCTGTTTCCTTCTTTTACCTTCTTCTTCCGCGTCTCCTGGGCTAAATTCACCCGCTTCTTTCCATTGTCGATTTCCTTTTCCTTTTTCCTCTTCCTCCTCACATCGTCTTCCCTTGTTTCTTGACTCTTTTTGTTTTGTGTCTCCGTCTTTTCCTCTAACCCTTACTTTCCGCCATATTTCTGTATTACCCTTCTCCTCATCTCCTTCTTTTACCTACTCTTCCCCTCTCCACTTTACTTCCTTCATCCATTTTATTGTTCCCCTCTCCTTCCCTTTTTATCCTTATTTTCTCATGTTTCCATGCTTGATTTCGTCTCCCCTTCACCTTACTATTTCCTTCTTTTTCTTGCCTCTGTTCTTGTCATCATTTACTTTTCTGTCATTTTCTTGGTCCCTTTTCCCTTCATTTAATTGCCTCTTCCCTTGCTTTTCAACCACAGTTATTTCCGTCTCCTCAGTATCCTCTTCTTGTATCTTCTTTTCTCTACCTTTTTCTTCTCTGTCCCTCCCTCCTCTCCCTCTGTTAGTGTTGTTCCTAATCGTCCTCCTTTATATCCTCTTCTCTGCCTTAATTTCCTTCCTTTTTTTTTTTTTTTTTTTTTTATCCCCTTTCCTGACTCAAGCACGGCCTTTATCGACCCTCAAGGGGGGGAGGGGGAGATAAGAATGGGGGGGGACTTGGAGAGGGGGAGAGAAAGGAGGGGGTGGAAGGGGCGGAGGAATAGTTTAAAGGTTAAGATCGATGACCTTCTTCATCCTGGGAGGCACAAGACAGAGGAGTACGCAGTCCTGAGTAGTTCTGACACGTAGGGGAAATATGCAGTAATTCTCTAAACACTGTATAATGATGCTATGCATTTTGAAACTGTGCATAAATCTGTTTCTGATACTGAAGAAGACAAAACCATTCTGTTCTCACTATTTCTGCCACCATGCATTCTTCACGTTGTTTTTCATAATATGTAACTTTTTTTTTTTTTAATAGCTGACACAGGGGAAAACAGTCATTCTTTTATGTAGTCATTATCACTACTTTTACCAGCTTCCTGAGACGCCAGGTATATACGACTTACGCTTGCTTGTTTCCTGTTGTGTTTGGATAAAGATTTGTGTTAAACCATCCTAACACCCATACCGGGAAGCTTACAACGCCCATTTTCACAGGGTGTTTAACCCTTGCCCTGCCCCATCACCCTCCACCATCCACCTCACCAGCTTTCCGCATCTTCAGTTTGCCTCCCCCCCCCAAAAAAAAAAAAAAAAAGTCATCGCCGCCCCTTATACAACCCCATCTTCACAGGGTGTGCTGGGCTCATCCCCTCCACCCCTTTCCACTCACCAGACTCGCCTCCACCACCCCTCTCCACCCACAAGACTCTTGCCTCCACCACCCCAACGTCAAACTTATGAGACGTCTGTTCCCACATACAACATTCATCTTCACAGGGTGTCGCTGTTTTTCCATTCCCCATGATACACAACCATTTTGGGCCAGTCCAACCCACTCCTTTCCGCCCTCACCACCATTTTCTTGCCACACAATCTTGACGTGCGCCTTACTAACTTGGGTACAACACTCATCTTACCACAGGCCATTTCGACTGTTGTGTTCATGACTGCCTGCTGATGACATGCCCGCTGACGGTTATGCCGGCATGATACAGGTATTTGCGGTCAACGATGGCGCTAGTTATCATTGGAGAGTATAGTAATTTTGATGATCCCTGATACGAGAGTTGGCAGTGATTCTTTCTCTTAGTGACAGTGGGGAAGAACGCAATTATCCTCACTGTTTTTGGCATATTTGTGTGCGCAGTGTTTCTCACACAGTAACCGTAGGGTAAGCAGTCGCTTCCCCTTTTTCAGTCCTTTATTACAAAATCAGACGCACAGAAGTAGGCAGTCATTCCTACTGTTTATGACAGTGTGTTGCTGGTCTAAGTGATGATGAGTGGGTTTTTTGTTTTCCTCGACGTGTGTGTACGTGTGTGTTTAACAAACAGTTTTTATTCATTTAAGATTGAAGGTCAGCCAAGGAGTCGATACTTTGTGTTCTTAGAATAATAGGTCTAGTTCAAGGTCACAGGGCTTGTCGAAGCTTGACCTAGCAAGGTCAGCCTATGTAGTTTTCCCAGTTTTTATCCGATTTAGACGAAACTTGGTGGAAGGGTTGAGGGTAAGATAGGAATGAAATGTTTAGAGTTTTAGAAGTCAATAAAGATCATTGTAAGATGGCAGGTTTAGAATTCGACCAGTGGGTCTGTGTGGGAACAAAATAACTAAATCAGTTACGACGATTTGGGTCAGATCAGGTGGTTTGAGGATCAGGTAAGGAGTTGACTTTTTTTTTTTTTTTTCGTAAAAAACTGGTAACATGGCAAGGTCATCTTATATATATTGGGGGAGGCGGTGGCTGAATCGGTAGAGAGGCGGCCTGCAGTCCTGATGGACCCAGGTTCGAATCCCGGCTGGGGCAGGGAACAGTTTAAGGATTTGAATTTCATAGAAGCAGACTTTCCTGATCTACCAGATGACCCGCCGACATGTCGTAAAAATACCCCCGTTAATACCAATACACCAGTCCTGTATGAGACAGCCCTAGCATGTATTCAATATGGACGGTGGGTGTTAGCGCCGAAGTGGTGACATGTGGAGGTGTAGGAGGACTACTGGGCCTTGGGATAGGCTACTGCCCCCGAGATATAGGCCCTGAAGCCTTTGCCCAGAGTCGGACACATAAAAAAAAAAAAAAAAAAAAGTTATTTGCATTAGATCAAACTATGTGGAAGGGTACTGTAAAGCATGGATAAAGGGATTCCATTTTGAGAACAGTTATTCAGATCAACGTAAATAGTTTTAACCAGATTTAGACCAGTCTTGGTGGAAGGGTTTAAGGTCAGGCAAGAATGACGTGATCCAAGTTTGAGAGCAATTTATTATTATTATTATTATAATGAGAGGGCAAGAGAGGGAGTATGTCTGATGATAAGCAAGAAGTGGAAGGAGAATATAAGAGAGTATGGAACAGTGGGTGCAAGGATTGTATGGGTGAGGATGAAAGTAGGTATACAAGCGTGGGCGATTGTATGTGTGTATGCCCCGACAGAGGATCGAGTGGCAAGAGTGAAAGATGAGTTTTGGGCGAGTGTAGAAGCGTGTATGGACAAGTTTGAGAGGAGCGAGAGAGTGCTGTTGATTGGAGACATGAATGGCAAAGTTGGGAATGTACGAGTGGATGGAGTGGTTGGTCAGTGGGGTGTGCCAGCTGACGTAGATGGGAATGGAAGTGCTTTGGTGGACATCTGTGCTTGTAAGGGGTTGGCAATAGCCAACACCTACTTTCGGCATAAGATGATCCACTGGTATACATGGAGAGTAATGAGGAGGATGGATGGTGAACTTGTTGAACGAAAGGCAATGATAGACTACGTGTGTGTGGATGAGCGAATGAGAAGACAAGTGTTGGATGCAAGAGTGTGGAGAGGGTGGGGGAATGGAGTCTCGGACCATCACTTAGTGATGGCCAAGGTAGAGCTGCAAAGAAAGTGGTTGAGGAGACGAAGGGGAAGACAGGAGGAAGCAACTCCCGTGAGAAGAGTGGAGAAATTGCAAGATAATGAGAAAATGACAGAGTATAAGAGCATAGTGGAAGAAAGATTGGGAAGGTATGAGCTAGAGCAGATGGAAGGGGTGGAAGACGTATGTAAGATATTCACGGAAGAGATAGGCGCAGCGTGTGAGGCGGTTTGTGGAGTGAGGAGGAGATGCAAGGGTGTGCAAGGGACAGCATGGTGGAATGATGAGGTGAAACGAGCTGTGGAACAAAAGAAGAAGGCATATAGTGAATGGTTAGCAAGTAGAGGTAGGGGAGAAAATGAAAGAGAGAAGAGAGAGGTATATGTGAGCAGGAGAAGGGAGGTTAAGAGACTGGTGAAGGAGAGTAAAAAGAAAGTGGATGAAGAGTTTGGGAGGAATCTGAGTGTGAAATGGAGGGAGAGTAAGAAATTGTTTTGGAAGGAGGTAAAGAAAGTAAGGCAGTGTGAAAGGGGAAATAGTAGGGGAGTGAAAGATAGGAATAATAGATTGTTGGTGGAGAAGAGAGAGAAACTGAGGAGATGGAAGGAGCACTTTGAGGATTTGTTGAATGTGGAGAGTGAGAGCAGTGCGAGTATAAGTGGTTGGGGAATGGCTGGGAGAAGAAGAGATGAGAGGAGGGAGGAAGAGATCAGTAGGGCGGAAGTAGTGGAAGCGATGAAGAATATTAAGTTGGGAAAGGCCCCAGGAATTGATGGAGTGTGTGGTGAAATGCTTAGGTATGGGGGTGAGATTGTTGTGGAGTGAATATGGAAATTGTGTAGATTGGCTTGGGAAGAGGGAAGGGTTCCAGAGGACTGGAAATCAGGTATAATTGTTCCTTTATACAAAGGAAAAGGGGAGAGAGAAATATGTGGTAACCATAGGGGTATTTGCCTACTTAGTGTGACTGGTAAAATATATGGTAGAATACTCATTGATAGGGTTAGGCATATGACAGAGGAGCTAGTTGGAGAAGAACAAGGGGGATTTACTAAGGGAAAAGGGTGTGTAGATCAGATATTTGTTCTAAGATGTTTAGTGGAGAAGTATCTAGAGAAGGGAAGGAAAGTGTATGCTGCCTTCATGGCCTTGGAGAAAGCTTATGACAGAATAGATAGGCAAGGTATGTGGAAGGTATTAAGAATATATGGAGTGGAGGGGAAATTGTTGAGTGCTGTGAAGAGTATGTACGAGGGAGCTAGGGCTACGGTGCGAGTGGATGGTGAGCTGAGTGAGTTCTTTGATCTCAATGTGGGACTGAAACAGGGTTGTGTGATGTCTCCATGGCTGTTTAATATATACATGGATGGGGTTGTAAAGGAGGTGCAGGGTAGGGCAGTGGATGTGGGGGTGCCTCTAATGAATGAGGGTGAGATTTGGAAGCTTCCGGTGTTGCTGTTTGCTGATGATACAGTACTGTTGAGTGAAGATGAATGGGAGTTGCAAGGTTTGGTGAATGAATTTGGGACAGTGTGTAGGAGGAGGAATCTGAAAGTTAATGTAAACAAAAGTAAAGTTATGGTGTTTGAGAGGAATGAAGCCACAGAGTGTGCAGTGAGGTTGGATGGTGAGGATATGGAGAATGTGAGTGCATTCAAGTACTTGGGTAGTGTGATGAGTAAGGATGGAACTTTGGGGGATGAAGTGCGTGAAAGAGTACAGCAGGGAAGGAAGGTTGTTGGTACACTGAAAGCAGTGATGAGAAATAGGGAGGTGAGTATGGAAGTTAAGAAGTCACTGCATGATAGTATTGTGATCCCTACCCTGACGTATGGAATCGAGGCATGGACCTTGCAAGAGGGGAACAAGTCAAGAGTGAGAGCATTGGAAATGAGTTACTTGAGAGGAGCATGTGGAGTGACGTGGAGGGACAGGTTGACGAATGAAGAAGTGAAGGAACGCTGTGAGGTGGATGTGGATGTGGTTGAGAAGATTAGGAGAAATACACTGAGGTGGTTTGGACATGTGAAGAGAATGGAGAATGAAAGACTGACTAAGAGGGTGTATGTAGGTGAGGTGGAGGGAGGGAGAGGGAGAGGTAGACCGAGGATGAGGTGGAGGGATGGAGTTGAGAGGTATATGAGGGAGGGGGGGGTGAGTGACTTGGAGGCGTTTTGTCTGCGGCCACCCTTTGCGGGATTAGGGCGTCGGGGTATAGATAGATAGATAGATAGTTATTATTAAATGATTTAAATACTTTAAGATAAAATATTTTACGGTTATATATTTCTTCTTCCTCAGGTGAGTGAGAGTAACAGTGGAGTGTGTCTGCGTGGTTAGGTGGTGGTGGTGGTGGTGGTGGTGGTGTGTACGGCCAGTAGGTGAGTACAGGTGACATCAGATATAGTTGGCAGTGGTAGGCTATGTACGGTCAGTCACAGCACAGTTTTTTGGTAGTTTTATTTGAGTGGAATTTGTGTTCGTTAAATACTTATAAAATCATCAGCAGCTTTATTACACCTGCGCGCGTTAACCGAGAACAGGAGTTGTAGTTTTCATTGTCTGTCTGTATGTCTCTGTCTCTGTCTGTCTGTCTGTCTGTCTGTCTGTCTGTCTCTCTCTCTCTCTCTCTCTCTCTCTCTCTCTCTCTCTCTCTCTCTCTCTCTCTCTCTGTGTGTGTGTGTGTGTGTGTGTGTGTGTGTGTTAAAATGACGAGTTGTCCGATTTTAACCAAACTTGGTGCAAGGATTGAGGGTCAGCTAAGGGGGTGACCAATTGTTTTGTAGGACCAGTAAGTGAAAGGTCAGGGTTACAGGACTAGGTCAGCATTTGACCTGGCAAGGTCAGCTTAAGCAGTTTTTATCTCATGTTTGACGAATCTTGATGCAAGGGTTAAGAACGAAGGGATTTGATTTAGTGAACAGTTATAGGTCAAAGTCACAGGACAAGGACAAAGTTCGACCCGTGTGTCTGTTTAAACATAACTTTTTTTTTTTTTTTTCTGATTTTGACCAAACTAGGTGCGAGGGGTGAGGATCACCCAAGGGGTTGATAGTTGTTTTTGAGGACAAAAAAGAAAAAAAAAGTCAATAGTCAAGGTCACATATTAAGATTAAGTTGTAAAAAATCCTGTTTGACACAACTTTGTGGATTGGTTTAGGTTTAAGCAAGAATAAAAGGATTCGATATTGAGAAGTGAAAATGTTACTGCATGACAGCATTGTGATACCAACTCTCACGTATGGAAGTGAAGCTTGGATCTTGTTGGAGGGACACAAGTCAAGAGTGAGGGCAGTGGAAATGAGTTACTTGAGAGGAGCATGTGGAGTCACATGGAGAAACAGACTGACAAATGAGGAAGTGAAGGAGCGTTGGTGTGGATGTGGATGTTATAGGAAGCGTTAGGAGAAACACAGTGAGGTTTTGCCACGTGGAGAGGATGGAGAGCGAAAGACTAACGAGGAGAATATATGTGAGTGAGGTGGAAGGGGGGGAGAGGGAGGCGGAGACCAAGGATGAGATGGAGGGATGGAGTGGAGAGGTATATGAGAGAGGGGGATGTGAGCTGGGAGCAGGACAATGAAATGGCGGGGGACGTGATGACATGGAGGCGATTTGTTTTTGGCCACTCCTTATGGGATTAAGACGCCTGGCAATAGATAATTAGATAGTTATTGAGAGCAGTCAGTCAAAGACCGTAGTCACCGGCAAAGGTTGGATGTCAGGGTTACCGCGGAGGTCATCCCTAATAGTTTTGGTCCGCTTTGGACCAAACTTTGTGGGAGGATTAAGGGTCAGGCAAGAATGAAGTAATTGGAAATTGACGGAAGTCCATACAATGTCAGGGTCACAGGGTAAAGCCAGAAGTTCGGCCTTTAGACCAAGTGGCGGACGCAGGTGTTGCGCTTATAGTGCTCCTTGTTGTTGTTGCTGTTGTTGTAGTTGTAATTGTTGTTGTTGGTGGTGGTAGTGGTGGTGGTATAATATAATTTACACACCATCTTTCCAGAATCTAATCAGAATTGTTATGCAAAAGAGCGGCCAGGTCATAACAGCCGCTGACGTGGTAATTATCTTGTGCAATTTGTCGGCTGTAAGGAAGCACAAAAATAGGTTGGGTTATTATGATGTAGAGCACCAAGGCTGGCCGGCGTGTGTACCTTAAGAATATTTTATAGTTGCAGTTCTTGTTCAGTTATAATTGTAGTAGTAGTAGTAATAATAATAATAATAATAATAATAATAATAATTAATGATGATCATAATAACAGCAACAACAACAGAAATAGTAATTAATAATAATGCACTCTTAGGTCTTTGCACTGGTATGAGGTGTTGTCCACTACAAGTAATTATTAATAATCCATTCCATTATAATAATAATAATAATAATAATAATAATAATGCAGTATTAGTTCTGTGCACTGGCTTGAGATATTATCCAGTACAAGTAATTGTTTATAATCCATTCCTTAATAATAATAGTAGTAGTAGTAGTAATAATAATAATAATAATAATAATAATAATAATACAGTGTTAGTTCTGTGCAGTGATTTGAGGTAAACATGTCCAGTCCAAGTAATAATTCCTCATGCAGTGCTGTATTGCCCAGTCAAGGACGTATGGATCTGGGGTCACAAGTAATAATTCCTCATGCAGTGCTGTATTGGCCAGTCAAGGACGTATGGATCTGGGGTCACAAGTAATAATTCCTCATGCAGTGCTGTATTGGCCAGTCAAGGACGTATGGATCTGGGGTCACAAGTAATAATTCCTCATGCAGTGCTGTATTGCCCAGTCCAGGACGTATGGATCTGGGGTCACAAGTAATAATTCCTCATGCAGTGCTGTATTGCCCAGTCCAGGACGTATGGATCTGGGGTCACAAGTAATAATTCCTCATGCAGTGCTGTATTGCCCAGTCAAGGACGTATGGATCTGGGGTCACAAGTAATAATTCCTCATGCAGTGCTGTATTGCCCAGTCCAGGACGTATGGATCTGGGGTCACAAGTAATAATTCCTCATGCAGTGCTGTATTGCCCAGTCAAGGACGTATGGATCTGGGGTCACAAGTAATAATTCCTCATGCAGTGCTGTATTGCCCAGTCAAGGACGTATGGATCTGGGGTCACAAGTAATAATTCCTCATGCAGTGCTGTATTGCCCAGTCAAGGACGTATGGATCTGGGGTCACAAGTAATAATTCCTCATGCAGTGCTGTATTGGCCAGTCAAGGACGTATGGATCTGGGGTCACAAGTAATAATTCCTCATGCAGTGCTGTATTGCCCAGTCAAGGACGTATGGATCTGGGGTCACAAGTAATAATTCCTCATGCAGTGCTGTATTGCCCAGTCAAGGACGTATGGATCTGGGGTCACAAGTAATAATTCCTCATGCAGTGCTGTATTGGCCAGTCAAGGACGTATGGATCTGGGGTCACAAGTAATAATTCCTCATGCAGTGCTGTATTGCCCAGTCAAGGACGTATGGATCTGGGGTCACAAGTAATAATTCCTCATGCAGTGCTGTATTGCCCAGTCAAGGACGTATGGATCTGGGGTCACAAGTAATAATTCCTCATGCAGTGCTGTATTGCCCAGTCAAGGACGTATGGATCTGGGGTCACAAGTAATAATTCCTCATGCAGTGCTGTATTGCCCAGTCAAGGACGTATGGATCTGGGGTCAGACAACTGAGTCCAGACATTTTAGGCCAGAGTGAGCAGTAGCAGTAAAACCCGACCATCCCTCCAATGTAATCCCTGATGAGCCTGACCCGGGTCCAACTGCCTAACCATCTACATCAGGCGCCCCTTTATATGGTTACCACCTGTGTAGGATATGGTTTGCTAGTCTACAAGTGAGGTGGATAAGGAGCACGCCACCCCCGTTAATCCGATAATAATAATAATAATAATAATTTTAATTATTAATAATCATCATCACCACCACCACCACCACCATCATCGTCATCATCATGATCGTTGTTGTCGTCGTCGTAATCATCATCATCATCAGTTGTGGTCATCATCATCATCATCATCATCATCATCATCATCATCATCATCATCATCATCATCATCGGCGGCGGCGGCGGCGGCGGCTTCATCCATCATCAGTCGTCGTCGTCGTCGTCGTCGAAGTCATGTCCAGGTTGAGGTAGGAGTTTTGGAACTTCCCCCCCCCACACACACACACACAAAAATGGGGTTCATATTGATTGTCCGTTCCCTGAGGCAAAACAGTCCTCGTACCTGCCCCACTTCCGCACATACTTCGACAGTAATACCCACCGTCCATATTGCATAATCGCTGCGGCGTTGTCATTCACGACAGTAGTGGCGATTTTGTGTTTCGTCGGTGAGTCTTGTAGAAAATCACCAAAGTTTATTTTAAGGATATTCAAGAAATCAAAGTGATCCCTCCCCCGGCCTGGATTGCTGTGGCGTTCTTTCGAACAGCAGACGACTTCTCTGACCATTCGACCACTACCTCCCCCACTCCTGTATTACCACAGTTCAGTTTCACCCATAAAAGAAGCCTTGCGTTAGCGGGAATAGAATAGTTGGAGTTGTCCCGAACATGAGAGTGTTGATTTTGACAGTGGCAGTACTGAGGCTCCCATGATTCACTTTCAGCTCGTCTGGCGTCAGCTGGAACCGAGTACCTGTACTAGATTTGTCTCGAGCGTGAGAGGTTTCTCATTCCACTGGAGATAGAGACACGTAAACGTTTGCATCCTGAATGTTGGCAGGAGGAGTTGTTACCTTCATATTCCTACCCAGAGTATGTGGGGGATTTGGCAGCCTCCCACACCGTCCCGCGTTCCCGGTTTATTATTCTTCTTCTTCTTATTATTATTATTACTATTATTATTATTATCATTATTATTATTACTGCTGCTGCTACTACTACTCCTACTCCTACTAAAATAACTACTACTACTCCTACTACTACTACTACTACTACTACTATTACTACTACTACTACTACTACTACTACTACTACTACTACTACTATTACTACTACTACTACTACTACTACTACTACTACTACTACTACTACTACTACTACTACTATTACTACTACTACTACTACTACTACTACTACTACTACTACTACTATTACTACTACTACTACTACTACTACTACTATTACTACTATAACTACTACTACTACTACTACTATTTTAAAGATAATTTGGCGTGTGAGGTGGAGTTAGGATTCCTAGAGCTTGAATGATGTGTTGATGATTGTATAGTCCATTCCAGCTAGTAATATGCTTGTGACAGTCCTCCCTCGTGTGTACTTCCCCTGTCCTTCCTATTGGATCTTGCCTCACCCCATTGTTAGGTGGGAAAGAGCAGCAGATAATGATTTTATTTTTTCTTACAACGCGGAGGTAGTGTGTGGACAGCATTCTCTCTCCCTGTTCCCCAGGAATAACGCCGGTGGTGTCCGCGAGAGGCCATAGACTAAAACAATGGAAACACAGTTATCCTGGATGTCATAAAGCAGCTTACCATCTTTTTTAAAGCTATTACAGGCTCAGTCTTCGGCTCAGCTGGTAATACTGGGTAATGACTGTTGTGTTGATTCAGCAACCCTCATATTGTCAGTCATGTTTTCGCTGATGTCAGAGTTCTTTGCGTTTTCTCTGATTACAGTTTTACGAGGGGGACACAAGGGAACCTGTTGTGTGTGTAGGATACTGGTACTGGTACATTAATACTGTTTTCTGGTTTTGCGATGCATGTTGCCGTTGTGTCGTGTATGAACCAGTGGATATGAAATGTGGCCAGTTTAACTCTGGCCTGTAGTTCGTCCACCTTGGCGGAGATTTTTGTCATTTTACACCCTACTTTCCGGAATTAGTGACAGTAAAACAGTACTCCAGCTGTACACCATCTCCATAGCGATTTCGTGGCTGACACCATGTTTTAATGTTAATTCCCTAAACAGCTCCTTACTTAGTATGGGAAATTGCAATTTTAGTCCAAGATAAAGTTGACGGAATATAGTGTCCCTTCCCTTCCCACTTTTATTTTATTAAAAGTAGCTAAAGAAGCTATTTACCCATCGAGTACGACTACATCTTCTTCTGTTTTATATCCGTGTCAGTGCAAAGCGATTCCACTCAGAGAAAGGCAAGTCGTACTGAGGGGGTCTGAAAGGTGGCATTAACGTAATCGTTACGAGAGGATCTTCTAGGGTGAATAGAACTATTGGATGAATAACATATTAAAAGCGTTAGTTGAAGTACTAGGTTAGTGCAGATTGTTTCCATCGCCTTGCCTTTTTAAAAAATCTAGGCATCATAAAAACTAGATTACAGTTCAGAGAATCATTGTTTTGGTTTTGATAATGCTGTAATGAAGGCTTACAGAGTTCAGAAGAGTCCAGTCATCTGACGCAGTACTGCCAGTGAACTGATAGTCGTGTTGTTATGTTGAGGTTTTGAGCGCCAGTGAATTATTTAAAAGAGCTGCCGCTGTTGAGGGGAAAATGAACCATTAATGATTATCATCATTATTATTATTATTGTTATTATTGTTATTATGTTTGTTTATGTTTATATGTATGTTTACAGTGTTTATTATTGTTGTTGTTGCTGTTGATAAGATTTTTTCTTCATTATCTCTTATCGAAATACGAATTTTAGATTGAATAGTAATGAGACGAAGCACTTAATATTGCATTTATGTTACAATAATGTCCTAATACCTATTCCCTGCGGCTTCAAAATTTTCATTAAATTATGAAAAAAAAAAATCTAGTGCGGCGGTGGAGGAGGGGAGGGAGGGAGGAGAGAGAGCGGTTGCTAACAGCGCTTGTCCCTGACCCTCCTGGCTGTACAGGATCACCACAATAATGGCCCACGTAGCGGAGGTTATTCGATACTCTCATCCCTACCCCCTCCCCCACCTACTCTCTTCACGTTTGCCGGTTGGTCGATAGTTGGTAGCCATGTAGCTGAGGCAGGTCGTCTGTATCTACTGGGGAACAAACAGCATAAAAGAACGTGCCAAAAGGCAACTTGCCAGCAGGATATTTTCATAAATACAATTTCTCCTGCCCTTTTCAAGGCGTATCTCGAAACTGTATCATTAAAACTCCAAAACATGTAATTTAAGGCAAACGTCATATGTCAGTTTTTGGTCTGTTTTATACCATTGGGGAGGGGAAGGTTAGGTGGAGAGGTATATGAGAGAAGGGTGTGTGAGTTGGAGCGAGGGCAGCCAGATGGTGGAGGACAGGATGACATGGAGGGGATTCGTTTGTGGCCAACCCTTATGGAATGAAGGCTTTAGCGATGGATAGTAACTTATATTCCATGTCACCACCGGTACTGTCTCTTCATATTAGATTTGGGGACCAACAGCGTCTTTTGGTTTTAAGGTTACCACTTAACGCAGCGATTATTTTTTTATTTGAGAGAGAGAGAGAGAGAGAGAGCTTGTCACTTAGCATCGAGTCAGCAGAAAGTAGCAGTACCGTACATCAAGTGAGTTGTTGTTGGCCGTCCTCATCAGCCACATAATTCTGAACATGAAATATTTTCATTTTTCACTAAATATTGTACCTGCATTAATCTGGCCTCACAGTACAATTCAATTTAGTTGGAGTTTTAACATTTACTGCTTTTTGGAAGCCACTATTTTATTATACAACTATTGTTTCAGTAAATAGTTGTAATTAACATTAAACAAGAAGTTGCAATCACGAGCCCCGACATAAATTCCGGTTTTATTTGAAGGAGGTAAATCTTGTTAACCAGGTTTTCTAACCTTTCTATTTTCAAAACATATAAACGTTTATTAGCTTATTAAATATGGCATCAAAATGTTATAATGAACTGTTTTGTTTAAACTGTAAAGTTTATGTACCGATATGTTACAGTACCTTTTAATGAAGAAAAAAATCAAATCATCATATTTAGTGAAGATTACATGAACTAGCCAAACGATTAAACACCGTAAATGTTACTTGATCAGTGCCAACCCTGCTGGTTGTAATTGTTCATTTGTATAATATTGTTGAAGAAAATGCCGTTGTAGTTTGTATACTTCTCTCTCTCATCAGTATTTGCAGACTTCAGAATACATCATCATCATCATCATCATCATTATGATCATATTCATCTTATCATCATCATGATCATGATCACCACCACCACCACCACCACCACCACCACCACCACCACCACCACCTAATCCTATGTTGCCCCATGAGGAGCGTAAGAATAAACCAGTAGTTTTTATTTGGGTTTAGTTTTGATTTTTCTCTTTTCACTTGCAGTGTATAATTGTTTCAGTCTTGATTTATTGTATTTTTGTGGTGTATAATAATTGTAAAACGTATAAACGAGAGAGAGAGAGAGAGAGAGTAACGGGATGGTAAAAGTATGAGAGTGAGGACAGTGTGCCGAGTCTGAGTTCATGAAGGGGGAGCGAGACCTGAGGCCCAGTCACTTGAGGGAGGGAGGGGGGAGGGGGAACAAAATAACAGTTTGACTGCAGAAACTTGAAGTTGACACAGTCCAACACTGAATAACTTAGCCTATTTCAGCTGTCAGAAAGGTATAATACAATCTTATCATCAGAAGCGTGAAAGCAGCACAGTCTGTTACTAAGAAGCGTAACAAATTCAAACGTAAAGTAACACAATCTAATACTCACAAACAAATAGTGCAGTCTAACACAGAAACTTAAAACAGTCTCTCACAAACGTAGTAATAAACGTAATAATTTAACACTCAGACGTACAGTAACCTATCCCAGCAAGTTAAATAACACAGACTAACAGTGGCGATAACGTCCTTTCATTCACTGTAATTATAATCACAAATCATTCTCTCCTTTCCGACCCCTTCATCTCTCGCTCACCCACTGCCCTTCCTCTGCCTCTTTGTCCCGAAGGTGAAATAATATGCATATTTTTTGGCGGAAGTTGGGTGTTGAGGGTCGGGTAATTAGTGATGTGTGCTGGCTGGCTCTTGGCTTTGTTGGTTTCCTCAGTGACTTCCATTTACTCGCAGTTTGGCAGGGATGGGGAGGTGCGAGGAGTGTGATTGGGGAGGGATAGGGTAGTGTATTGTGAGGGAGGGATGGAGGTAGGGGAATGGCAGGGAGAGGATGGAAAGTTGGAGGATAGAGTGGTTGGCTTTGGTCGGTAAGGATTGGGACTTATGAGGAGAGATAGGTGGAGATAGGGATGATAAGAGAGATATTAGGGCAAGGGTAGGATAATGAGGGTGATGGGTAGGATAATGAGGGTGATGGTTGTAGGGGCGGGGGGGGTGTAGGAGAAAGCGGAGATGAGAGGCAGGAGTAGGGGGACATGTGTAGGTGAGAGAGACAGTAGTTGTAGAGGGAGGGTATATGGTGCCATCTTTCCCCCTTGGCCCAGAAGGCAAAATAGTACTATTCAGAATTTTTCGTGGGATTGGATGTTGAGGGTCGAGCAGTTAGGGGTCAGTTCTAGTGGCTCTGGCCTTTGTTATTTTTAGCGAGGCATCCATTTACTGGCGTCTGGGATTGATGGGGAAGTGGGAAAGGGGAGGAATAGAAAGAGAATGGGGAAGGGTAAGGGTGTGTGGATGGTAGGTGAATGGTATGGGAAGAACTGGAGGTAAGGCAGTGATAGAGAGAGAGGGCAGGGATAGGGTAGTGTGTGTGATGGGTGTAGGGCAGGGATAGGGCAGTGTGTGTGATGGTGTAGGGCAGGGATAGGGTAGTGTGTGTGATGGGTGTAGGGCAGGGATAGGGTAGTGTGTGTGATGGGTGTAGGGCAGGGATAGGGGAGTGTGTGTGATGGGTGTAGGGCAGGGATAGGGGAGTGTGTGTGATGGGTGTAGGACAGGGATAGGGGAGTGTGTGTGATGGGTGTAGGGCAGGGATAGGGGAGTGTGTGTGATGGGTGTAGGGTAGGGATAGGGGAGTGTGTGTGATGGGTGTAGGGCAGGGATAGGGCAGTGTGTGTGATGGGTGTAGGGCAGGGATAGGGTAGTGTGTGTGATGGGTGTAGGGCAGGGATAGGGGAGTGTGTGTGATGGGTGTTGGGCAGGGATAGGGCAGTGTGTGTGATGGGTGTAGGGGAGGGATAGGGCAGTGTGTGTGATGGGTGTAGGGCAGGGATAGGGTAGTGTGTGTGATGGGTGTAGGGCAGGGATAGGGGAGTGTGTGTGATGGGTGTAGGGCAGGGATAGGGGAGTGTGTGTGATGGGTGTAGGGCAGGGATAGGGCAGTGTGTGTGATGGGTGTAGGGCAGTGTGTGTGATGGGTGTAGGGCAGGGATAGGGCAGTGTGTGTGATGGGTGTAGGGCAGGGATAGGGCAGTGTGTGTGATGGGTGTAGGGCAGGGATAGGGGAGTGTGTGTGATGGGTGTAGGACAGGGCTATTCAACGGGCGGCCTGCGGGCCAAATCCACCCCGTGAGTCGTTTTTGTTTGGCTCAGTGGCCGACTCAGAAGAATGAAAATAAACAAATAAACAAGCATAAAACGGTTTTGCGTTTTTATTTTGTGTGTTCAGCGCAAAATGTAAACGCAAATAATATATGTGTTTCTTATTTCTTTCCGTGTATAAATGTTTAGATAGAGGGGAAAAAATACAGGTGACATAATGTTTGGCCCTTTTGTTAATCTGAGTTTCGTAATTCGTCCCTGCTTCTAGAGTAGCTGAATAGCCTTGGTGTAGGGGAAGGAAATGGGAGGAATAGAGGAGGTGAAAGGCAAGGGAGAGGTTGGCGGGAGAGGATTATTTTCTAATGGGAGTTGGATGTTGACAGTGGGACAATTAGTGTTCCGTTCCGGTGGGCTCTTGGCTTTGTTGGTTCTGGCTACACTCACATTTACTCGCAGTCTGTGAGGGATGGGGAGGTGGGGAGGGGGAGGGGATGGAAAGGATAGGGGTAGGGGAGTGTTGGTGTTTGATGTAGAAGAGGAGAATGTTAGGGAAGATTAGGTAGGCTAGGAGAGACGAGAATAAATGATGTGTTGTCGTGGTGGTGAAGGGGTTAGGTTTTGTAAAGGGAGGTATAATAATACTAAATTGTGGGGAAAGAAAAAGGTTGGGGAATGTCAAGGAGAGGGATAGGACAGGATAGGGGAATGTGGGAAATAGACGTTGGTGGAAGGAGAGGTTGGGAGCTACGGTAGGGAAGAGGGGAATGATCCGGAAAGGGTAAGGGAGTGTGGGTGGTATTTGTAAGAGAGAAAGGGGGGGGGAAGTAGGTAGTGACTGGATTAAGTAGAAGCAGAAGCTGGGATAGGTAAGTGACAGGTGTAGGGAAGTGATGAGGGAGACAGTTCTGTGGGAGATGAAAAGGGATGGTAAGGGGAAACAGGGGTAGTGGAATGGTAGGGGTAGACAAGGTACGAGAGGAATTGGCAGAGAAATGGTTGGAGAGAAGAAAGACTGGGGTAGAGGAAGACTGGTGGGGGAGGGGGGCGACAGCGGCAAGGAGGTGGCTGAGTAGAAGTGACAAGGGTAGGGAGATGGTAAGGGAGAGGGGAAACAGTGTCGAGGGAGTTGTAGTGCAATGGTAGGAGCAGACAGGGTAGGGAAGAGGAGTTGGCAGAGATATCGGGGAAAGGCAGTGGTTGGAGAGAAGAAAGACAGGAGTAGAGGAAGACTGGTGGGGGAGGGGGGAGACAGCGGCAAGGAAGTGGCTGGGTAGGAGTGGAGACGGATGGGAGTGGTGGAGGAGGAGGAATAGAAGTAGGGGATGGTAGAGTGAAAGGGAGAGACAAATGTAGGGGAGAGAGGGGTAGTAGAGGCAAGTGAGACGGAGGTGGGGGACAGGACAGGGATAGAGATAGGGGCGATATATAGGAAAGGGAGAGACCTGGGTAAGGAAGTGGCAGGGATGATGATAGATATAGGGACAGGAAACAAGGGAATGGAGAGGACAAGCATAACAAGAGAATGGGTTGGAAATGGACAGAGACAGGGGACAAGAGAGATAGGATACAGAAGAACAGAGAATGAACAGAAACAGGAAGAGGTAGAAGGCATAGAAAGGAGAAAAATAGGCTAACACAAGATGCAAGGGAACAACAAGCCCTGGAGCGCTCATAGACAAAAAAGAAAAAAAACTGACAGAAGACACGAGAGAGAGAGAGAGAGAGAGAGAGAGAGAGAGAACGTAGGCATGGAGGTGAGGGACATCCGACATAAAGGTCAGAAAGAACAGACACAGGAGAGAGGCATGGAAGAAACAGAGGGACAGAGGGAAGAGCCAAAGCAAAAAAGAAAAACAGTAAAGGAAGAACAAAGAAGAAAAAGGTAGGATAGGATAAAAGAACACATCAGAACAAATAAGACAGTACTGCCTAGTCCGTGGCCTAATACACGCAGGTGCCTGTCACCAGTGAGTCTGGGGTCGTCCATGACAATTCCGGGGCAGTAGTGTCGTGGGTGGGTGTAGGAGGATCCCGGGCACTGCTTTAGTGATTTATTTTCCGTTGCTGCTGCATCTTAATGTTTTCTTTTATGTACTTCAGTATTTTCTGTTCCAGCTTCAACTTAATATTTTCCTTTGTATGTATGTGTCTTCTTTTTATGTTCCTTTGTATATATGTGTTTTCTTTATTTATATTATTGTAGCCTCTGTCAGACAAATATATTCAACTTAAGGGAGACCTTTTGTAATGAACGGTTAGCGTGTCTTAGTTTAAAATAGAGAGGCAAGAGTACTCATAGAGCGCATAACTCCGCCAAGGCCGCACCATCCCCTTTTTTGGCCTTGATCTTGTGATCTTTTTAAGCCCTAAAACTAATTACTTGTTCCTCTGATTATTCCCAGTCATTTTTATAAATTTGGTGCAAGTCTGTAATATACATCTATCGCAGAAAAAAAAAAATCGTCGAGTCAGTTCGATAAACAACGTAGGCCGGTCCACATCACAACCTTTGCATAAAATAAATTATTTATAAAATGTGAATGAAACAAAGGTTTTACAACTTCATTTTGTATATTTGACCATTGGTCATTTGTCATTCTACCCTTGCCTTACAGCACCGCTATTGCAGGATTTGGCACGATGCCAGGCAGTTTTATAAAATGTACAAAATGTGCCTTGACGGCCGTCAGTACACATCTGACGGTCGTCTTTGATCATACTGTTTCTCTTACAGTTTCACAGTTGTTGAATCCTTCATGAACCAGAGTAATCAAAGCATTCCTTTCCTCCTCCTGAAGCTGTCTAGGCTCCAGTGTGTTGCCAGGGGGAAAAATAAAACTGGCAAGGGCAACCACGACTGGAGTGCAGAACAGAGGGTGCCACAGTGGTGGATTATGTAACCTGCCACTGTGACTCTCCGACGGATATTATTGTGTCATTTTGACACAAGAATTTCCTCATGGATGATCAGTGTTGCGGAGGTTCAAGGACTCACCCATACCTACGTGCGGTGTGAAATGGATTATTAATGGATTAGTCAGGGTGCTCCAAGACTGTGAAGGGGAAATGTTCGTCACCTTGACCCTATAAATTGTCCCTCCAGATCTTAAGACATTCGTATGTTTGAGGGCGTGTAAGAATTTTCTTGATTGTTCTTTTTTTTATGAATTGTGTTGACGTGAGGCTGAATGGCAGTGGATCTGCTACCTAGACAGAATGATTTGGTGGCAATTAATGTGGCTCACAGGGTATTAGGCGGCAGCCACACTGATCCAGGTTATATTTGTTATTGTACGATATACCACAATATGTTTGATGGAATATTCTGTGCATGTATCGGGAGTGTACCGTAAATATATCAGGATACATGTAGATACGTGCATTACTGTATTTTGGGGACAAGCAGAGTGCACTCGTTGTTAATATACTGTACCGGTAGTGTATGAACTGTACATGGTAGGAATATGTATACAATGGTACATTCAGACGGCACATTAGCCGAATGTTAGAACAGTGAGCCCTTCCTTATAATATCTAATTTGCTAGGCAGGTACATATGAAATAAGCGGAAATTGTTTTGTGTTTTTAACACAGACAAATGATGACATGACGAGAATTTATACACGTACTTATATATATATATATATATATATATATATATATATATATATATATATATATATATATTTCTCTCTCTCGAGATGTAGTGGGTGCTTGATTGCCTGCTGGAGGAAGGAGAAAAAGTGGGATTGGTAATAAATTGTGGAAAGACTGAAATTATTAATATGAACGTGGATAACCAAATCGATTGTTTAATTGGGATTAATGTGGTGAAGAATGTAGAAAATTTTAAATATCTGGAAACGTTTGTATCATCTAATGGATCATTAAACAATGAAATTGAGGAGAGGATTAGACAGGCCTAGCGAGCTGTTGGAATGCTGAAATATGTTTGGAATAATAATATGCTTTCGGTACATACTAAAGTAAAAATTTACAAGTCCATGGCTAGACCAGTTTTAATTTATGGGCATGAGTCATGGTACAGTACAATTGCAACAGATCAGAAAGTATTATGATTTGAGAATAAAATACTGAGAAGGATTCTTGGGGTAAAGTGGCAAGACAGAGTTACAAATCAAAGAGAAAAGGATATTACAAGAGTGGAACCAATTGATGAGTATGTGAGACTGTCTCGCTGGAAATGGCTGGGACACATATATAGAAAAGAAGGCAGTTTAATACAGGATGTGCCAGAGAGGACTGCTAGAGGAAGAAGAGGTAGAGGTAGTCCGAGGGAAACCTGGTTGAGGATAATGAAAAGAGAAGTAGGAGAGGAGTGTTGGTGGGACCTGAAGGAGATGGCAAGAGACAAAAATAGGTGGAGAGTGCTCATCGAGGCCCTATGCATCCCGTGGGTTGCCACAGGAAATGATTGCTAGAAAGAGAGAGAGAGAGAGATACCGGTACCGTATATAGATATAGATAGATAGATAAATAGATAGATAGATACCGGTATGTCTATCTATCTATATATCTATCTATATGCATTGATGTGTATTACCGTACCTTAGGCTGTGTTTGTGGGCGTCCGCGTTTAAGAATTCTTTTGACACATGCAGCATATTAGCATAACTGATATCGGCATAACAGTGTGTGTGTGTGTGTGTGTGATCACTTTCCCTCACTATCAGCAGTCTCTCTCTCTCTCTCTCTCTCTCTCTCTCTCACTATTTGTGTGTTGAGGAAGACAGTATGTTGCAATTTGTCGACCACTCAAGCGTGCCGGCCGTTGCTATGGTAACGACACAGGACTGGGCTGGATCTGCCGCTGCCTGGGTGTGTGGTTGTGTGCTTAGGGTTGTATGGTTGTATGGTCTGTGGCTATGGTCGACTTATATAGAAACGACACGAGGTTATGCTGGATAAGCCTGCTGCCTGGTTGTGTGGTTGTTTTGGTTATGGTTGTGTGGTTGTTTGGTTGTGAGTCTGGTTACGGTCGGACTTTGCTGTGGTAACTGGTTTAAACCTGGGCTGGATCTGTCGGTTTTGTGGTTGTTATATCGTGGTTTTCTTGTTTGGTTGTGGGCTTTTAGGTTTGGTTGGCCGTTGCTGTGGTAACCAACACAAGGCTAGGCTACTTCTTCAGGTGGCTGGTTGTGTGTGTGTGAATATATATATATATATATATATATATATATATATATATATATATATATATATATATATATTATAGATCAGTATTTGAGAGAGTTAAAGTGCAATACAAAAAATGACTAGCTAACGAACATACCCTACAAAGCTTTCTATGCCACAGAGAATACGGCTCATTGTTATCAACCATGTTATTATCATTACAATTAAAATAACCTGTCTCCATTACCATCACCGACACTCCCACCACTAACACCATACCATGATCCCTATCACCATCATCAGTAGCAGCACTATTAACATCGATCCATACCATTAGCTACATGAGATCGTAAGCCACCAATGTCCTGCAGCATGACAAGCTAAAAGAGATGTAGGAGACACGATGGAGTAAGATAGAACGGCCTGGAACCACTATTGCGGCCTGGAACCACCTCCTTGGAGAGAGTCCCAACATACTTGACCTCTTCCTTGCAACTAACCCTTCTGCTATGCTGTTAATCTTGCCTCTGCGTTGGGCTCCTCTGATCACAATCTTTTCACTTTAACCTGACCTATCGCTCCAGTAAGGCCTGTGGACCCTCCAAAGAAGCGTCGATTGTGACACTTGGAGCTGCTGATTGGGAGGCCCTCAGGCAGTACTTCTTTGATTTTCCCCGGAATGTTTACTGTTTCCATGGTCGAGAGTCATCTGAATGTGCCTTGTGTATTACAGAGGTTATTCTTTCAGGAATGGAAGCATACATTCCTTTCTCATATCCTCTGACTAATGGGAGGGGGGGGAAAGCTTTGGTGTAATCACGCCTGTTCTAATTCTGTCCACAACAAGGAGAAGGCCTACAAACGGCACCGGAGCCAACTCACTCTTGAATCTCATCTCTTTTTTTCAGTTCAAAAACTCATTCTTTCTCACCTCCTGGCCTTTTTTTTTTTTTTTTTTTTTTTTTTTTTTTTTTTTTTTCCCTGGGGTCTGATTTGCCCCCGGGGTCTACTGGTCGCCGGGGTCTTCTCTGGCGCCTGGGGTCTTGCCATCGTGGTTTTCTTTGGCCTGCGTCCTCTGGCCATCGAGGCCTACTGGCCACCTGGGTCTGTTGGCTTCCGGGGTCTGTTGGCTCCCTGGGTCTATTGGCCTTTGGGGTCTGTTGGCCCCCGGGGTCTACTGGCCCCCTGAGGTCTTTACCTTTGTGGTCTCCTTGCCCCCAGGTTCTTGCTTCCGGCGTGTCCTGGCCCCCGGGATCTTGCCTCCAGGCACCTTCTCGTGCCCCCTGGGTCTTCTCTTGCCTCGGGGCCTTCTCTTGCCCTGTGGGTCTTCTCTTGCCCTGTGGGTCTTCTCTTGCTCCCTGGGTCTTCTCTTGCCCCTGGGTCTTCTCTTGTCCTGGAGACTACTGGCCCTCGGGGTCTGCAGGCCTCTGAGGTCTGCTGGCCCCCGAGGTCTCTGCCCCCGGGGTCTTCTATGGCCTCTGGGGTCTACTGGCCTCTGGGGTCTTCTCTGGCCCCTGGGGTCTTCTGGCCATTGGGGTCTTCTTTGGCCCTTGGGGTCTTCTGGCCATTGGGGTCTTCTTTGGCCCTTGGGGTCTTCTGGCCATCGGGGTCTTCTTTGGCCTAAAGGGTCTTCTGGCCCCTGAGATCTTTGCCTCCGCGGTCTCCTTGCTCCCGGGGTCTTCTTACTCCTGGCGTCTTCGGACCCCCGCGGTCTACTGGCCTCCGGAGCCATCTCTTGCTGGTCTTTTCTTGTCCCCGGGGTCTTTTCTTGTCCCCGGGGTCTTTTCTTGTCCCCGGGGTCTTTTCTTGTCCCCGGGGTCTTTTCTTGTCCCCGGGGTCTTTTCTTGTCCCCGGGGTCTTTTCTTGTCCCCGGGGTCTTTTCTCGTCCCCGGGGTCTTTTCTCGTCCCCGGGGTCTTTTCTCGTCCCCGGGGTCTTTTCTCGTCCCCGGGGTCTTTTCTCGTCCCCGGGGTCTTTTCTCGTCCCCGGGGTCTTTTCTCGTCCCCGGGGTCTTTTCTTGTCCCCCGGGGTCTTTTCTTGTCCCCGGGATCTTTTCTTGTCCCCCGGGGTCTTTTCTTGTCACCAGGGTCTTTTCTTGCCCCCGGGGTCTTTTCTTGCCCCACGAGTTATTCTCTTGCCCCCGGGGTGTTCTCTTGCCCCCGGGGTGTTCTCTTGCCCCCCCGGGGTGTTCTCTTGCCCCCCGGGGTCTTCTTTTGTCCGTGGGGTCTTCTCTTGCCCCCGGGGTCTACTTTCTTGCCCCCGGGGTGTTCTCTTGCCCCCTGGGGTGTTCTCTTGCCCTCCCGGGGTCTTCTTTTGTCCGTGGGACCTTCTCTTGCCCCCAGGGTCTACTTACCCCTTGTTTCCGAACCCCCAGGTTCTTTCTGTGCAGGGTTTATTGGCCCCCGGAGTCTTCTCGGCCCCCGGAGTCTTCTCTTGCCCCTGGTCTCCTCTTGCCTTCGGGGTATCCTCTGGCCCCCGGGGTCTACCTGCTCCCGGTGTCAACAGGTCCCCAGGGTTTTCTCTGGCTCCTGGCCCCCGGTGTCACCTGGCCTCCGGGCTCTTCTGGTCCTCGGTTTTTTCCTCTGACCTCCCGGGTTTTCTGTGGCCCCCGGGCTTTCCTCACCCCCTGGCTCTTTTTGCCCACGGGGTCTCCTCGCCCGCAGGGTCTTTTTTGCCAGGGGTCTACTGGTCCCCTGGGTCTACTGGTCCCCTGGGTCTACTGGTCCCTGGGTCTTCTCTGGCCCGAGGGGTCTACTTTCCTCTGGGGTCTGCTTGGCTGCTGGCCCCCAGGGGTCTACTGGCTCCCGGGGCTTTTTGGCCCCCAGGGTGTTCTGGCCCTCTGGGTGTTTTTGTCCATGGATCTTTTCGTGCTCTTGCTCACCTCACCTGACCTCATCGTTTCCTCCTCCTCCTCACCGTTTCTTCCTCTTCCTCCCTCCCCAAGACTCCCTCACGCGCCCCCATCACTTCTTCAGCCACTGGCCCTACTCCGCCACCTCTCGCTCCCACTCCAGTCCTACTGTAGCTGGAGTTGCGGGGATGCTTGAAGGTGGCGTTTAAGGCGTTGAAGTTGGGGTTGATGGAGTTGAGGGAGGGCGTTAAGGGTCAGGTCGGAGTAGGTCGGACTCGGTGTAGGTTTGCCCTTTGACACTCACTTCGACGTAGGTCAGGGCCTGGAAACTAAAGTTTTGTGTACTCATAGCGATGACTCTGTAAGTGTTTTCATTTGTAGCTCTTTCGCAATTTTTTCTGAATATTTTCAACACTTTGAAATTACAAGGCTACACACGGGAGGTTTGGGGCGTCGTTGTGATGAATTTGGGATGTAATCAGAGAGTTGCCATCGTGTCGTGTTGTCGATTTGGATTGCCTCTGGAACTGCCCCTATTATATATATATAATCGTAAAAAAAAAAAAAGGCGTTGAAAATGAAACAGTAAAAAGATAGTGATTGGAAACGTAAAAAATCTATTTCATAAAAATCCAACACCTCTAAACCTCCTCCCCATCATCCTCAACCTGCTCTCAGTCATCCTCTACCTCCTGTCAATCATCCTCATCCCTTCAGCACCAGTACCCCCATACTCACCACCACCACCACCACCACCATGATCATCTATAATCACGAATAACTTTTAAAACCCTTCATAGGAAAATCCAGCACCCTATAACCTGCCCCCCCTCCTTCTGTCATCCGTATCCTCAGTGCTAACTTAAGGACACGTTCGGGTAAAAATATCTTTGTAGTAATAGTAATAGTAGTAAATGTGTTGGTGATGGTTATAGTAGTAGTAGTTTAACTGAATGTGTGTGT
The DNA here is from genome assembly GCF_032717465.1 of Coenobita brevimanus. NCBI lineage: Eukaryota > Metazoa > Arthropoda > Malacostraca > Decapoda > Coenobitidae > Coenobita > Coenobita brevimanus. The sequence goes on from NC_136982.1 coordinate 33,186,141, forward strand.
GAGAGAGAGAGAGAGAGAGAGAGAGAGAGAGAAATTTTCTTACTTTTTTAATATATTTTTTTACTTTCGTTTGTAGTTTTATGTTTATATTTGTCTGTCAATTTTGTTGTTTGATAATGCTTAGTTAGGTTGTCTGTATAAACATAACAAATGTTTTTTTCTTTGTTGCAGGTGAGTGTTACTGTGTGATTTCACTGGTACGGCCATGTAAGTACACACACACACACACACACACACACACACACACACACACACACACACACACACACACACACACACACACACACACACACACACACACACACACACACACACACACACACACACACACACACACACACACACACACACACACACACACACACACACACACACACACACACACACACACACACACACACACACACACACACACACACACACACACACACACACACACACACACACACACACACACACACACACACACACACACACACACACACACACACACACACACACACACACACACACACACACACACACACACACACACACACACACACACACACACACACACACACACACACAGTGGAAGGGTAGCTTTCTGCCCTCCGACTATCGGCCCATAGTCTCGAAGCTCACAGGTCCAAACTCTCGGGGTCCCTCCTTTGCTGACGTTTAAAAGTGCCAAGATCTGTCCATTTTAATGGACTTCGGCCACAGCGGGTTAAGTACATAGATAATTAATTCTAAAGTGGTGCAGTGACTATCGATGGAAATGTCTACAGCCACTCAGTAAATATTCCATTCAGTCTTGTGCGTGCACCACCTACTTCATATTTGACCCACGGTTTCCTCCATGTACTCACGGTAATCATTAATCCTTTACTCACATTGTATGTGTTTTCATCATTTGTTCCTTATTTTCATGAGTCGTTACACCGTTCATTCAATATTTTTGTCAGTTATACAGTCACTTCGGTATATTCACCGTGTGTTCCGTATTTCCATGACTATTCCATCACTTTTTCAATATTTCCATCAGTTGTCAGTCATTCGTTCACTTATTACAGCAAGTTTCCCTGTTTCCATCATTCATTCCACCACTCATTCATTCAGTATTTCAGTCACTCAACCACAGATGCAATATATCCGTTATCCGTTCCATCACTCGTCCAGTATTTCCTCCACTTGTTGCAAGTTTCATTCAACGAAGTTGCACCAATTATACGTCAGTCGTTTCGGTAGTCGATCAGTACTTCATTGGTTTATTGGCATCAAAGGTTCCAACACTAACATTGTTTATCAGTTTGTTTGGGTAATTGATTACTACTACACGGATTACTATACCTTGATTCCCTCGTGTTTCTGTAATTTTTACCTCAATTACTGCTTTTTTTTTTTCCTCTCATCGACACCATCCTGTTTCTTTACATGATTTCTTTGTTTCTTTACTTATCTTGACTCCTTCCTGTTTCTTTACTTCTCTTGACTCCTTCCTGTTTCTTTACTTATCTTGACTCCTTCCTGTTTCTTTACTTCTCTTGACTCCTTCCTGTTTCTTTACTTATCTTCACTCCTTCCTGTTTCTTATCTTCACTCCTTCCATTTTGTTTACTTATCTTGACTTCCTGGTACTAAACTTTATTACCTCGCCTCCTTCTTATTTCCCTACTTTCCAGACTTTCCATTTTCTGTTTCTTTACTTTCTTACATCTCCCTTTTCTGTTTTTCCGTTCTCTTACCTCGTTTCCTTCCTGTTTTCTTCTTCTTATGATTTCATTGTGTTTGTTTACGACTACCCCGATTGCTTCCTATTCGTTGGTGTGTTACTTTAATTTCTGGCTGTTCTCTTTCTTTCCATGAACCGTCATGCTTTCGTTTGTACCTTACTGTTTAATTTTTGTCACCTCAATTCCTCCCTGTTTCTTTGCTTTCTTGCCACAATTCCTTCCTGATTCTGTACTTTCTTTATTTCGATTCCTTTGTTTCTTTACTTCACAGCTTTGACTTCATCATTTTTACTTTCTTACCTTGACCACTTTATTGCCTTACCTTCTTGCTTTTCCCGCCATCCATCCGTCTCGGGTGGCCGCCATTAGGCTGTATTGTATGTTAGGTGTCGTAGCAGAGCTCTTAGTGCCTCTTCCCGTACAGTTTTTAATCCTACACACTTACTCGTGTGTGTGTGTGTGTTTGTGTGTGTGTGTGTGTGTGTGTGTGTGTGTGTGTGTGTGTGTGTGTGTGTGTGTAATATAGACAAGTGTAATATGCAGAATCAGTCGCTGAGAAAGAGGCGATACGAAACTTCCCAAAGCGATCTGTACTCTGTTCACTTTGGTTAGGTGTAAAATTGCAGTCTTCATCAAGCTAGAACGCTAGAACACGGTGCTAGTCACGAAGAAGTGCTGTGGAAAGAATGTACGGGCGTAGTATTGTTTTGTTCTGTCACTGAGGTACGAGAAACAGGTCAAAAAAGAATGAAAATCTCCACCATCTTAGAGTGAATGAAGTGTAGAAATTCGGCCCATTATCCTATAGTTATTTCTCCTCGTCATAGTTTCCTCGTCAGCGCCCGTCCTTAGCCAGGCGGGTCGGCTCACACACACATCAAAAATTCAGTTAGTAAATCCGTGTCACAAGTGAGTCAGGTATAAGCCGTGCCAAACCAGCCTGGACGGGCGCTACGATTTCTGACTCCCGCTACCTCGACTTCACTTTCGGAAAAAATGTGTGATGAAATATATCGGTAACTAATATTTTTGAGCTCAAGGAAACCCGATTGAAATACTGATCTGTGAGGTTTGTTTGGTAGATTTGGTGTAATTTGTGTGTGGAAGGTTGAGTTGAAGCCCAGGCCGAGATAAAAGGCAGGGATGGGCGTGTAATTTGAAAGGTAAGCAAGAGGTCTGGGCAGTGGGGTGAGTTGCCGTGTTTCGTGAGGTTTTACGTACAGTAGGTGGTGAGGTGGATGTGGGGTTGGGAGTTATTTAGTGGTGATGAGGTGGATGTGGGGTTGGGGGTTATTTGGTGGTGGTGAGGTGGATGTGGGGTTGGGAGTTATTTGGTGGTGATGAGGTGGATGTGGGGTTGGGGGTTATTTGGTGGTGGTGAGGTGGATGTGGGGTTGGGAGTTATTTGGTGGTGATGAGGTGGATGTGGGGTTGGGGGTTATTTGGTGGTGGATGTGGGGTTGGGGGTTATTTGGTGGTGGATGTGGGGTTGGGAGTTATTTGGTGGTGGATGTGGGGTTGGGAGTTATTTGGTGGTGGATGTGGGGTTGGGGGTTATTTGGTGGGTACTGAGGTGGATATGGGGTTGGTGTTATTTGGTGGATACTGTGGTGGATGTGGGGTTGTTGGTTATTTGGTGATGGTGAGGTGGATGTCGGGTTGGGGGTTATTTGGTGGTGGTGAGATGGATGTGGGATTGGGGATTATTTAGTGGTGGTGAGGTGGATGTAATGATGGGGATATTTGGTGCTGGTGAGGTGGATGTGGTGATGGGAATATTTGGTGGTGGTGGGGTGGATGTGGGGTTGGGGATATTTGGTGGTGGTTAGGTGGATGTGTGGTTGGGGGTTATTTGGTGGTGGTGGGGTGGATGTGGGGTTGGGGGTTATTTGGTGGTGGTTAGGTGGATGTGGGGTTGGGGGTTAGTTGGTGGGTATTGGGAGGGGGGACGTTAACCATCTTTACTGCTGGACGTCCTTCATAGGTAAAGACATTTGACGGCGGCCAGAGTGAAATAGCGAAATAGTCATCGTACTGGAGGGGTTAATGACGGTTTTCCATACATTACAGAGGTTTTTGATGAGGTAAATACAACTGTTATTTGGTAGTATGAGCGAAGTAATGTAGTTAAATCATCAGTGTAAGGAAGAAGTTAATGGGGGAACTTTGGTTTATTTGGTTTTTCAGATGAAATTAATGCCTTTTTTTTTTTTTGGTTTTTTAGTTTTTTGTCACATCGACGACTTTATTCACCCTAAGTAGGTGGGGATGCCCACAATCTACTTTGTAGTGCTGCCTTCAGGTGACTCTACGCTGAGTGAAAACCCAGATTGTTTATGTAACTCATAGAGCCATTTACTGCGGTGGGTGGTAACCTGTAACCAACAAAAGTGCCTGGTAATCTACCGGGCTAAGGTATTCCAACCGGTTGTGACCTGTAATGATTTAGTTCTGAGGATTGGTTGGGGTTTATCGCTCTCATAATGCCACGCAGAGGTTAGCTACGAGTCACTCAGGAGAGAGAGAGAGAGAGAGAGAGAGAGAGAGAGAGCAGTGGAGACCTGTAAGATGGTTGCCTGTGCATCATGTTTGAATGCCTCTTTTGATCTGACTATTTGCCTGCCTCCTTGCCTCTCTTCCTCCATGCTCCTTACTTGCCTTCCTTTCTGTCCTCCTGCCTTTCATTCTTATTGTCTGCCTGCTTTCATCCTTAGTTCCTCTCTTCCTTCCTTCCTTCCCTGACTGCCCTTCCTTTCATCCTGCCTTCCATCGTGCTTGCCTTCCTGCTTGACTGAGTGCCTGTCTCAGTTCAAGAAAATTTAGCTTACTCCTTGCAGGTAGTTTGGCTGTTTCCCGAGTGATGCTTTTCAGGGTTTCAAGAATAAAAATATAACAAATGAACTGAGTAGATTGTAGCCCATACGATTTGTGGTGATTCGTTTTTCATTATGACGTGTTCTGGTACACGGTTTCGGGATTGTGTTGTTTTTGTTATCGTCCGGCTTTAGAAGGCGGAGCAAAAATGTTTTTGCCTGCCTCGGTGTGTGTGTGTGTGTGTGTGTGTGTGTGTGTGTGTGTGTGTGTGTGTGTGTGTGTGTGTGTGTGTGTGTGTGTGTGTGTTCCCAGTATATCTCATGAACGGCTTGAGCTATCAACATGAAGCCTTCTGGGTATCAAGATATGGGCTAAATTTTGGACTTGGCCAACAGCATATTTTGTCGGGCGATTAGCATTCGGCTCCCGAATGCTTTTCTTTCATTGTTGTTGAGGTTACTGCTGCTGCTTCGGTTGTTATTGCCTCGACTTCATCTGAAACATGAACCGGACTTATTTTCCTCCGTGGGCTTAGTTTTCCCTCCTGGAACCTATTATTTCCATGGACCATGGACACCTGTTTCATCAGTAGACCCTGGATCTCCTCCAGCCAAGGACCTATTTACTGCAGGAACTTAATCCCCAGCGGACGTATTTTTCCTCATGCAGCCACCCACTCACTTAGTTTAGTAAGCCGGTCTTCTGCCGTGTCCTCCGTTAAACCAGTCATCCACTCACCCTACCCACATAACCCACTTACCACCCATCCCACTCACCCCACCCACCCACCCCGCCTGCTTACCCACCCATCCACTCAGCTCAGGAGCTCTCTCTCTCTGTCCGTATTTCCTACCGCCTATGACCTCTAGTCTTTGAAACGCAGTGTCTAGGCATCTCTAAGTGAAAAGATCTTGAACTTGGCGCTCTTATATATATATATATATATATATATATATATATATATATATATATATATATTTTTCCTGGAGGGAACAATTTTGCTGGCATCTGGCCTTTGGTTCCTTCTTCCTTCCAAAAAAACCACGCCTGTCCACCAACCCTATGCCACACAATATATATATATATATATATATATATATATATATATATATATATATATATATATATATATAAATCCTGCCCACTCATCAGGAGTCTGTATTTGGAAGTAAGGCTGTAAAACGCTTATCGGTTATGATGTATAATTTCATTCAAGAAGCAACTGCTTATATATATATATATATATATATATATATATATATATATATATATATATATATATATATATATATATATATATATATATATATATATATATTTTGCTAGTCAGAGAGAGGAGGATATCGATGTCCGCTGTTCAACTACCCACCGAAGTGTGTTTTATGACTGTTGTGTGCGGTTGTGGAATCGTTTGTCTGCGTTCCTAGTTCAGTGTCGTTCTGTGGCTGGCTGTATGCGTTGCATGAATCGTGTACTTCTGTTTGTTTTATAGCTTTGATTCGGGCAGGTTTTTGTTGTTTGTTATCCTTTGTTTCTCTGTTGTCGGAGCCACTTCTGATATGTTGGACATTTCTTTAATTGTTCTGTCTGTGGGGTACGGTGTGTATTTAAAAAAAAAAAAAAAAAAAAAAAAAAAAAAAACTTGTGGTGTCCTGATGCATGTATACGCTCCCCTAACAGTCTGTGCTGATGCTCTGAGCGATTAGTATTTGATAGATGTTTTTACCTGGCCGTGAGAGGGATGTTCAGTAGCACTTACCAACATGTAATCCTTGAACCTTGTTTTTATAACTAAGTATGGGCGGGTTCTTTACAATTCCTGGCAGCGGGCTTTATTCATGGATCACACCATGTGACAGTTAACTCCTTCAATCCAGGAACTTTTTTCCAACCTCCACACGATTGTATTAAGCTTAATTAAACTTTGTGAACTGGAAGGGTTATGTATAGCCATAGTGGGGTCCGTCAGTGCTGGAGGTAAAGTGGTTGAATACGTGCAGATAGCAAGAGTGAAATGAAAATTACGACGTCGGATCCTGGATCCCTTGAAGCTGCAACCTTTATTTTTAATATATTTTTGTTAATTATGAACAGAAACATTCAACGTTGGAAAGGTCTCCCCCGTTGAAGAGAGTAATGAAAGATATATCAAACTCGTAATAAAATTGTCTAGAGATAGCAGGGATAAAATTTTCATACGGCATCGTAGTGAAGAGGCGTCTTTAAGCTCTTTCGGCGCGTAGATAGATTAAGGCCAGAGATAAACTAGCATGTGCCACGGAGAGAGAGAGAGAGAGAAATATCAACATGACAATAGAAAAAGTGTGGTACGGACAACACTAACATTGAATGAATGCTGAATAGAATGACAGGAACAGTATCGGAAAGGTTAATTTAGGCGAATGTTTTTGAGAGCATCTTTAAATACTGCAGTGGAGTCGATGAAAACAAAGTATGGAAAAAAATATCAATGGAATAAAAGAGAGAGGGAGATGATGGACATGACAAAAAAGGGATTGGGGAGAGAGAGATGGGAGGGGGGGGGGAATCAGTGTGGGCGATTGTGTGTTTTGAAAAAGAAGCGGCCTAAGGGATTAATGCAAGGAGAGGCAGCTGGGAGGGGAGAGGAGGGAGACGGGTGGGGGAAAGGGGGATTAAAGATGAGGAAGGGAGAGGAGTGAGAGAAGAGACAGCTAGGAGGGGGGGAGGCGGTGAGGGGAAGGGAAGGAAGGGGAGAAGGGGGGGAAAGAGAGAAAGGAGGAGAGACCTGCGAAGGGAAGGGTAGGAAGAGAGGGGAAGAATCCGAAGAGGAGAAAGGCGGTTGAGAGGGGAGGCGAAAGACAGCTTGGAAATGAGAGGAGGGGAAGAGGAGAAAGGGAGAGGGAGAAGAAGAGAGAGGAGTGGAGAGACAGCTTACAGGAGAGGAGAAGGTGGTAAATGAGGAGGAGTGGAAGAAGGTGAGGAAGGTTACGATAGACAAATGGGGGGAGAGGAGAGAGGAAGAGGGGGTGAGAGAGGAAGAATGGAGGAGAGAGAGAGAGAGAGTGAATGGGGAGTGTGTGGATATGGAGGGGATGGGAGAGGTAAGAACCTATAGTATTTGCCATAAAAGTAGCGAATATTGAAATACTGTCTTCCAAATACGTATACTGACAGCTTCCCCACTTATACTTTACTGTATATTTATCTTCCTCACGAGCCTTGTATTTTTTTTTTTTTTATAAACTCCCATCTGCGTCATACACCACACATCTTCTCATAAAGCTTCCATCTTCGTCATACACCACACATCTCATAAACCTCCCATCTTCGTCATACACCACACATCTCATAAACCTCCCAACTTCGTCATACACTACATATCTTCTAAACCTCTCATCTTCGTCATACACCACATATCTTCCTCATGCACCTTGTATTTTCCACGTACACGTTATTTCTTCCTTATATACCTCATACTACCCTTATATCTTCTTCATGTTGACTATCTTATACACTTGATATATTCCTCATACATGTCATATCTTCCTTATGCACTTTACAGCTTCCTCATACTCCACGTGAACCTCATACACCTCATAGCTACCGTCCTCATACCCCTCATATATCATTTTCATCCAACACATGTTTTCCTCATCCCTCTCATACTCCTTATATCTCAAACTTCCTCCCACTCACCACAACCTCCCATACTCCCCACATACTCTCATACTCCCCACATACTCTCATACTCCCCACACCCTCATACTCCCCACATACCCTCATACTTCCCACATACCTTCATACTCCCCACATACCCTTATCCCTACATCCCTTCTAATCCCTCATATTGCCTAGTACTATCCACATCACCTCATACTCCATCATATTGACCCGTACTCTCCATCGTACCCCGTTATATTTCCTCATACTCCTCACACCAGCCTCATATTCCCTCAGTAGTTACGTCCTCCTCATATTCCTTCATAGTCACATCCTCCTCATTCTTCGTCATTCTCCTCACATTCCCCACGTACTCCTTATTGCATTATCACATCCTTACAGCGAGTCTCATCCCTCACTCCTCATCCTCACTTCTCCCACATCCCCCTCATACTCCCTTATACTCCTCATATTCTCCTCGTCCACTGATACTCCTCCATACTCCTCTTACCCTGCTCACCTCACTCTGGTCTCTGGAGATTGTGTGTGTGTGTGTGTGTGTGTGTGTGTGTGTGTGTGTGTGTGTGTGTGTGTGTGTGTGTGTGTGTGTGTCCTCCTGTTAAGAATACGCGGCTTTGAAGTCCTGGAAAGGAATGGTGTGGGGGGGGAGGAGAATGGAGGAAAGGGATAAGAGGGAACGGAGGAGAGAGTGAAGAGATATGAACGAGTAAAGGGAGGGAAAAGGGAAGAGAGGATAAGAGAATTCCCCCCCCTCTCTCTCTCTCAGCTTTGTCCCCTTTCCATGCCCTCTCATTTTTAACCCCATTTCTTCCATTCCTTCTCCCTCTCCCCACTCTGTATGTCCCTCACGCTTCCCTTTTTCCTTCCCCATCCCTCAGATCCTTCAGCTTCCTGTTTTTATTGCCAGCGTTGTTTTTATCTGGTTCAGTCGCCCTCATTTTATCTTCTGATTCTTCGTCCTTGGTTTCCTTTGGCGGATCTGTAGGTTTGGTTTGGAGTTTTGACACACACACACACACACACACACACACACACACACACACACACACACACACACACACACACACACACACACACACACACACACACACACACACACACACACACACACACACACACACACACACACACACACACACACACACACACACACACACACACACACACACACACACACACACACACACACGTGAAGGAAAAAGGAAGGCGTGGAAAAATTGGAGAAAGAGAGGTAACAACAGAACAAAGGAAGAATATAAAAGAATTAAAAATGAATACACAAGAATACGTAGAGAAGAAGAAAGGAATTTTGAAAAAGGTATAATAGACAAATGCAAGGATGAACCCAAACTGTTTTATAGGTGTGTTAATGGCAAACTGAAACAAAAGGAAGGAATCACCAAACTGAACGTAAAAGGAGAGGTCTATAAAGATGCAGCAATGCAAGCTGAAATAATGAACAAATGTTTCCAGTCGGTTTTCACTAATGAAAAAGAGTTTGTGGAAGGGGAGGGAGTGATTAGAAATGTACCGGTGATAAAAGATATAAAAGTGGAGGTACAGGAAGTGTATAAATTACTGGAAACTCAAGATGTAAGGAAAGCCCCAGGACCTGATGGAATTTCTAATTGGGTACTGAAGGAATGCAGAGAACAACTGGCGAATAAAATTCACAGTTTAATCGTGTGTTCTCTGGAAGAGGGGAAAGTGCCACAAGAATGGAAGAGGGCAAATGTGCTATCAATTTATAAGGGAGGAAACAGGGAAGAACCCCTGAATTATGGACCAGTGTCTCTAACCAGCATGGTCGCAAAATTGTGCGAGAGAATCCTGAAAGACAGATGGATAAAATATCTAGAAGAGATGAATATTTTGGCTGAATGTCAGTTTGGATTCAGAAGTGGAAGGTCATGTGTTTCTAACTTGTTGAGCTTTTACTCTAGAGCGATTGACGTGGTACGGGAGAGAGATGGTTGGGTGGATTGTGTGTACTTAGACTTAGAGAAGGCTTTTGACAAGGTACCTCATAAGAGACGAATGTGGAAACTTGAATATATAGGAGGACTGAATGGGAAACTTCTGGAATGGATGAGAGACTTTTTGAGAGACAGACAAATGAGGACAGTAATAAAGGATAGGATATCTGGATGGAGGGAAGTAACAAGTGGAGTCCCTCAAAGCTCGGTGTTGGCGCCAATAATGTTCCTGATTTACGTAAATGATATGGTGAATGGAGTGAACAGTTATGCAAGTCTGTTTGCTGATGATGTAAAGATCTTGAGGAAGGTAGAGGTTGAGGAGGATTGTAAAATGCTGCAGGAGGATTTGGATAGGATACACGATTGGAGCCGGACGTGGGAAATGAAATTTAATGTAAAGAAATGTAAAATATTGGAAATGGGTAAAAGTACCAGGAGGCCATCACTGAATTATTTGTTGGGTAATGAATTAATCACAAAAATGAGAGAAGAGAAAGATTTGGGAGTGCTGGTCCAAGATAGTTTGTCACCAGAAAAGCACATTAACAAGATAGTTGGAGAGACTTATAAACTCTTGACTAACATAAGAGTAGCATTTCAGTATATGGATGAGGAGGTGATGAAAAAATTGATAGTGGCCATGATCCGCCCCAGGTTAGAATATGCAGCGGTAGTGTGGTTCTCACACAAAAAGAAAGATACTAACAAGATTGAGAGAATACAAAGAACAGCAACCAAGATGGTCCCCAGTCTGACAGACCTGTCATTCAGAGAGAGACTGGAAAAGCTGGATTTGCCTTCCTTAGAGGAAAGGAGAAAGAGGGGAGACTTGATTGCAGTGTTCAGGACCATGGTGGGAGTAGATAAAATTGACAAAGAAGATCTGTTTGTATTGGATAAGAGAGCAACAAGAGGACACGCAATGAAATTGAAAGTCAAGCTGCTTGAAGGATATCAAGAAGTATAGCTTTCCTTACAGAAGTATAGACTTATGGAATAGCCTGGACAAAGAGATCGTCCAGTCTAGAAACTTAAACGAGTTTAAAGCTAAATTTGATATTGAGAAACAGCGACGGAAACCCACGAGCATAGCACATTGTGTATATCACAATTAGGTATATTAGGTAAATACATAAATATTTGGAACGACTTAGACGAAGAGGTGGTGCATGAGAAAAACATTCATGTGTGTAAAGGTAGACTTGATAAATGTGGATTTGGAGACAGGACAACACGAGCATCGCTCAATTCCTGTATACTACAAATAGGTAAACACACACACACACACACACACACACACACACACACACACACACACACACACACACACACACCTGCAGATACATTAGCACAAATACATACACATGCTCTCACTAATGACCTTCGTTCATGCCTCGTTCCTCCCCCTCCCCCCTTCTCCTCCGTCTCTC
>NC_136982.1:33200241-33237741 GCF_032717465.1 Coenobita brevimanus
TTTGAGAAATGAGAGAGAACTTGCCCGAGGGATATCGGTACATAATAGCATGGAGAGAGGAATTACAGGAGGGAGGGAGGGAGGGAGGGGTTGTAAGAGGGAGGGAGGGAGAGATAGTAAGATGGAAATAAAGGGAAGGAGAGAAGAGAATGCAAGAGGAAATTGGAATTGAGAGAAAGAGGAGGGGAGGATTGGAAGATGATGGAGAGACAAAGTTGGGAAATAAAGAAAGGAAGGGAATAGGAGGGAATGAAAGGGCAAAATGGGAAGAATATTGAAGGTGAAGAGTGAGAGGAGAGATGGAGGGAGTAACACTGAAAGGGAAGGATTTGAAGGAGTGAAAATATGTAGAGTTGAGATGAAAGCTGAGCAAGTGAGTCAGTGACAGTAGGAGAGAGAGAGAGAGAGAGAGAGAGAGAGTATGTAGGAGGGAGGAGTTGTAAAAGAAAGGAGGGGAAAAGAGAGAAGGATTCTTTGAGAAAGGAAAGGAAAGAGGTTGTTGCCGGAGGGATTAAGGGATTGAAGGACGAAGGGAAGGTGAGTGATTTTTGTAGGGCAAGGAGGTGGATTGTAGGAGAGAGAGAGAGAGAGAGAGAGAGAACTGGAATAATAAACAAACAGACGGAGTTAGTGGGTAAGTGAGACTGAAGAGGGGGAGAAGAAAATATTAATAGAGTGGAAAATACTGTAGAGGATAAACAGAGAGATGAGGAGTGGTATTGAATAGTGAGGGGAGAAGCGGACATGTAATCAGAGGGGAAACTTAAGGACTGGAGACAATAAAGGGAAGATTAGTTAATTAAGAGAAGCATTGGGGAGGGGCAGAGATGGGAAAGTAAACGAGGATACACGAATGGAAGATGTGAAGTTCGCGTTTATTTCTGAATTTTGACGGGTTTTGTCTATTTTACCGCCATGACATATTAATGACGCTGTGTCTGTGTATCTGTGTAGGTCTATGTACCCGGTATGTAAAAAAAAAAATCCTATGTATTATTGATCCGATTTGGTTGTAAAATGTCACGAGTCATTATGTGTGGTGCTGGAAAGAGATGATTCATTTTGGTGCAGGTGGATCAAAAGTTAAGGTCAGGGGTCAAGGTCAGAGGTGTGATGGCTGCGGTGATGTGCTCTCTGGCCACTTTTGCTCTAGTTCTCATTTTATTCCTGTTAACCTTCGCAAGATTTTATTTAACTTGGTGGACACATCTCTCCTTTGAACTCCTTCACTGTGAAGATTTTCCCAAAGGTAAATAAAATTGTCAGGTGATAGCAAGTATATTACAGGCAAAATCCATCATTGATCCGAAGGGAATAAAGGAAATTGACAAAGAACACACACACACACACACACACACACACACACACACACACACACACACACACACACACACACACACACACACACACACAGGAGGCAGTTAAAGGGATTAGTATTTTCAGTGATTGCATCTGACCGTAAGTCTGTCTCTCTGTCCATCTATCTCCATGTCTGTCTGAAAATTATTTAGCCATCTCATTGTGTCTATTAGGTTATGTCTGTCTATCCATCCAGTCCATCTATATAGACATCTGTTTGTGTCTGAAATGTCCCCCCCCCCTCTCTGTCTCTCTCTCTCTCTCTCTCTCTCTCTCTCTCTCTCTCTCTCTCTCTCTCTCTCTCTCTCTCTCTCTCTCTCTCTCTCTCTCTCTCTCTCTCTCGTGTCCATTCCCTTCCCATAAACATTATAGCCTTTCAACTTTGCCATCGCTGTGTATATATATTCATCAAAAGCAGGCCACACTGAACATAGATACCTGTTGTTGAGGCTTTGGAGCGCGAGGCAAAGATTAGAGGTTTAGGTTGTGGTGGCTTGTGTGTGTGTGTGTGTGTGTGTGTGTGTGTGTGTGTGTGTGTGTGTGTGTGTGTTTTCTTTTACCTCGCCCGGACGGAGTCCGACGAAGTATTGTTAGGTCGTTTGTTTGTTAGTTTGTTAGCAACATTACGGAAAAACGGCTGAATGAAATTACATGAAACTTTCAGGATATGTGGCACTTGTCCCCAAAGAAAGTAATTAAATTTTGGAGGTAATCAAGTGACTTTGAAAGGTCAAAATCAGGGTCACAAATTTTCAGAGGGCTCTAACTTGAAAACGGTTGAAGATAGAGATATTTGCTACTAGGAACATTCGGGAACTCGTAATATGAGCTTTCATTTGGCACCAAGACCTTTGGCCTTGAATGACCTTGAAAGGTCAAACTCAAGGTCACGGATATTCAGGGGGCTATAACTCGACACTGGTTGAAGACAGAGATATTTATTATTATCAGCATATAGGAAATCCCATATGGGTTTTCATTTGGCAGCATGACCTTTGACCTTGAATGACCTTGAAAGATCAAACGCAAGATTACAGATTTTCAGAGGGCGTAACTTGAAAACATTTGTGCCATTACCTTAGACTTTAATTGTGCACTGACACCTAACGGCAGAAACGAGTCAGTATTTAACAGCAATAAAATAGCTGTTGTCAGGCACCACTTGTTTTGTGGTGGTGGTTGGTATTTTGATTGATTGATTGATTGATTTTTTTTGTGTGTGCAACTGAAATACTGTGAATTCTGGTCACTGAGAGTTAAGATGTGCTCGTGAGTTTTCTTTTTTTTTCATAAATATTTTGATGGAAAGTACTACGGCAGGTGAAAAATATAGAAAGAACCATGTTTTAGGATTATTTATTGTCTGATCACGTGATGATTCCACGTCATATTATACAGTAGTAATATGCCTGAAGGGTTCCCAGGCGGTTCTAATTATATTCAGATTAAAAAATGTGTGTGTGTGTGTGTGTGTGTGTGTGTGTGTGTGTGTGGCGGATTTGAGTATTAATATCGGAACCTGTATGGTATGGATGATACTACCCGTCATTCTGCTTCCTTATTTCTCCATCACAGTTCCCAAGTAGGCCTACCAGCTGAAGGGTATAGCCTTACGACGTATGGACACCACAAGGAAAAACAGAAGCTAATATCTGCTGTTGGTTATTCATACTATGTAATATAATTCATGTTTTCCTAAATAATGCAGTCTAGTATAATATTGTTCCATGTTGTACAGTACTTGGTCTACCTATACAAGTACCAGCTTCATCCTGCCCATAGTTTATCTTAATGAGAAGGTACTTATTTGTTTCAGCAAGTTTTTCACGTCCATTAAGTGGAATATCTGGTGTACATGTTTACCAGATGCAGCTAAATCGTTCCGTATGGATTGTCCTTGGAATGTGTCTAGTAGAACCATTCTGTTATTTATGTCTGTGGTTAATTTACGCATAGTGAGGGATACCTGGGACGTGGCGCCTCAGATTTGACGGTGTTTTATACATGTGGGGCCGTGTGGTGGTGGTGGAAATGTTAAGTAGCTGTGGTAGCGGTGACGTGGGGTGGTGGTGGTGTTGGTTGTGGTAGGTAGTTGTGGTTGTGGTTGTGAAAGGCAGTTGTGTTAGTGGTGCTGGTGGTCGTACTAGCATTGTGGTGAGAGTAACAGGTTTTATTGCAACACCTTATCAGCCAGCGATGTCCTGAAAGAGATTTATCGCTTACCCCGTCGTCTCTCTCTCTCTCTCTCTCTCTCTCACACACACACACACACACACACACACACACACACACACACACACACACACACACACACACACACACACACACACACACACACACACACACACACACACAGTTCGTCTTTCCCCTCGTTTCCCTTTTCCTCACTCTGCTTCATCATACATTTTTCCCTTCCCTCAACTTCCCCAACTCTCTCCCTTTCATTTCCTCGCCTTCTACCTCTCCACTTCCTCATCATACCCTTCTCCCCCCCCCCTCATGTCTTCCCCACATTCTTCTCATCCTTTTTTTACCCTCTCATCTCCTCTGGTACCCTCTCCTCTCTTCTCCTTTCCTCTTCTTCCGTTCCCTTCCTTTCTCTTGTCTGTTCTCTCCTCTTCTCCTCTCTCTTCTTTTCTCTCCTCTTCTCCTCTCTTTTCTTTTCTCTCTCTTCCTTTCCCTTTCTCTCTCATCCCTTCCCATCCCTTACCTTCCCTTCCTTTCCCTTGCCTTGCCTTGCCTTGCCTTGCCTTGCCTTCCCTCCTTTCCTCATAACACCGTCCCGCTTCTCTCTTAACTTTCTTCTTCATCCTTTCATCAAGTTTCCCCATCTCCTGCATCACACCCTCCCTCCCCATGTCTCACCCTCATCTCTCCTCTGTTATCCTTATAAGACTTTCCCTTCTCATCGTAAAACTTTTCTTTCTCTTCCATATCTTTTTCCCCTCTCTTCCTCCGCCTCTCCCCTCATCTCTCTCACTCTCTCCCTCCTTCCCTCTCCCTCCTCCTCTCTCCTTCTCTCTCTTCCCCTTCCTCTCTCTCTCTCTCTTTTCCGAAATATTTTAATTGTCTTTCATGTCTTCTCATCTCTTCTCATCTCCTCTTCATTTCTTTCCATTCTTCCCATCTTCCTCTTCACCCTACATCTCCCCTTTCTCAATTCCCTTTTCCTCTTCCCTCTTCCCCTTCTTGCCCCCCACTCCGATACGCCGTGTGATGCCCCAGGCCGTGGGTATTGAACATTTAATCACAACGGGAAATATTGCTGCCACTTAAATGTGAAAGGTCAGACGGATGGAGGCGGAGATGGAGTGAGGATTCAGGGAAGGAATGGATGGTTATGAGTTGATGATTGGTTTGGTTTTGGATGGATGGATTGTTGGATCTGTGGGTAAGTGGATGATATTGAACACTCAACTAACACGGAAAATATTGCTGCTGACGGAAGTAGGAAGAGTTAGGCGGATGAAGACGGAGATGGATTTAAGGAATATTGGGAAGGAATGGAACCTGATGATTGGATGCTTTCTTGGATGGATGGGTGGATAGAGGGATGAATTGGGGACAAGAATGGAGGAGTTGATGATGAAATGTATGGAGAGAAGGAGGAAATAAAGGCTGAGGAATGAGCTAGTGGAGAGTAATATTTTGGGGTGGATAATATATGAATGGAGAGAGAGAGAGACAGAGAGAGAGAGAGGAAATTCATAGAAAATTAAAGAGGAAGAGAATATAGGCCTATTGAAAATTGAAACAGGAAGCAGAAATTGAAGAACATCCCTTTGGCCACGACGATGTCTTAATATACTTGGTAGCGTCGAAGGATTTAATTCAGGTTAAGAGTTACTGTTGTAATCGTATGGGTTGGCTACAGCTGCATTAATCCATTCACTACTGACGGACTCTACTACCGCTAACAAGAATTAGATGAACTAGGAATATGTCCATATGACATGAATGCTCTGCCGTGGGTTACAGTAAACAGAAGTTCAAGGTCATCAAATTTTGACATAAAGTGCTCCTGCCAAGATGCATCTGTGTATGCAGTTATATGAAGGCAGCCTTTATAGTTTTCAGGGTAATGAGCTAAACGCAAAATCAAGAAATGTGAGGTCCAGGTTATACGGAAGGTCAAGGTCATCAAAGTTTGGCATGGTTGAAATGCTGTCTCCAATATGTATCTGTGTATGATGAAGTTTATTGAAGTTATCTTTAACAGTTTCTTCGGAAATGAGCTAAAGGCAAAACGGAACGGGCGGACGGAAGGACGGAAAGACAGAAGGACGAACATGACCAACACTATGCCCCGGCCATATACACGGCGGGGCATAATAATGACGTCATTCTATTGAGGATGGTGACCCCATGGATCGGTGCTGGAGTGGGACACCTTCACGTGGTGGCACCGATATGGCGGGGCGGCTGGTTATGCAGACGTCCCTCAACTCCTTGCCAATCCCCCAAAGGAAGGATGGTGAACAACACAAGGGCAGCTTCAACCTACAATCCGGGTTTACGTTTCAGATGAGCCTGGGACAACAACAACAATCAGTCAGCAAGAAAAACAACCTTTGGTTTATTGTTACTGCTGCAGACTATTTGGTTCATCATGGGAAGAACCTATAGTAGGAAAAAGGACGAAAGTAATAAAGCCTCTCCTTAATGAGGCAAAATTGTGTGGATATAACAAAAAAGAATATTAAAATACGTCACTGTATGCAGTGAGTTAAGCAGAAAACCATGGATGCTTGTCCCGTGAGTAACAAACACTCAGCTCGAGCAGTTGATGCACAGCTCGTGATTCTTCCAGTCGACCACTTGAGACAGATATAATGCCAATTTGACCATAATGCTGTTAACTCTTAACCAGTAATGCCAGTCCCACAATAATGCTATTGACTATTAACCAGTAACCATCAGATTTTTCCTTGTGACTCTTCTTAGTTCTGGCAAACATCGTGACTGCAGCTCGTATCATTGTCCTGGGGGTTATCGTGTCATGCCACCACTTGACACACGATTATTTGACAAGTAGTTTCGTCGTGGCATTCTTGAGGCACTCGAAGTACAAGATTCCTTGTGTTTGCCTCGGTACTGTCCCTGTTCAGATCGGGGACGTCTCCAGATGGATGGTGAAGAGGGACGCCTTCATGTGGTGACACTGATGTAACTACGGTGAAGCTGCCCGGTTGTACAAACATCCTTCAGCTCCCTCACTCTTCCACGAGAGGATGATGGACTACACAAGAAGGGCAACTTCGGCCTGCAGTCCACTGGGTTCACATTTCAAAGGAACCTTGGTCTACAACAACAGAGTACGATATTTTAAAGTTACGATCGTAATGTGAAAAATGAGGGAATGAAGATGTAGGTAAGTTTGTAATTTAGACGTCCATGTGTTAAACACCTGTAAAGACAGATTGGGTTTGTTTTTACCTGACGGAACCTGACCTTTCCCCACGTAGTCAGTGAATGGAAAATTGAGAGAAAGTATGGGCGAAGACACAGACGTGTGAGATCAGTGAAGGAAACGAGGACAAAGCTGTGAGAGAAACTGAGGAGGAAAAGGGTGGGCGGAGAGAGAAGAGTTTGTGTGGAATGTAGGCAGTTGTTTTAAAGTGTGAGGAGGAGAGAGGCACCTGTCACGCAGCAGCACGAGTTGACAGAGAGAGGTGGGGGGAGGGGAATTGCAGTACCTCTAAAGGAAGACAAAAAGGGAATCGGTACCTGGAAGAGTTGAGCTGACAGGAAAAAGACGGCTTAAAACACAAAGAGAGCTGGGAAAGAGGAAGGAGAAAGAAATTTAGATAAACGGAAGCAAGAATTGAAAGGCGTGACATTTTTAGAAGAGAAGGATAAGCGGTACATCATCAGTAACCACAGTGGCCTTAACCCCTTTTAGTTCCACGACGTATTGTGTACTTTATTTTTCTTACCTCCAGACGATTTTATTCAACTCGGTAGAAGGGTAGAGGGTCAGTCCAGATTTTTTCTTACAGTTTTAGAGAACATTAGGTCAGTACGTCAAGGTCACACAGTAGGACCAATTTAAGTAGTTTTGATCCGATTTAGACCAAATCTAGTGGAATGGTTGAAGGTAAGGCAAGGATGAAGTTGTTTGATGTCAGGATTAAACTGTTGACCGTCCAACTCAGTTTTTATTCGATCTGAACCAGTCTGTGTGAAAGAATTAATTTGGCCAAAATATAGAGGTTTGATGTCGAGAATAGTTAATCAGACGTCAGAGGCACGAAGTAAGGTCATCATCTCAGTTTTCATTTGATTTGGATCAGCTTGGTGGAACGGTTGAGGGTCATGCAAGGATAAAGTCATTCGGTTTTGTGAATAATCTGTCAGAAGTAAGGTCAGGAGGCAGAGCAATACGTTTGACCCTTAGACAGTTGTTGGGCTCGGGTGTTGCACTTTAATGTTCCTTGTTCAGTTTTGGAGAAGCTTTTCGCAGTATAGCGGTTTGATGTACCCATTTTTAACCCCATCACTAGGGGGGGGGATCAGAGTCAGGTAAATTATTTGACTGTAGTTAGAACAAAATGAAATAAATATCCTCGGGCTGAAGGGTTTGTTAGATGTGAAACTCTGGGATAGTAACATGTAGAACGCTAACCCCGCCCCATCACCCCCACCTCAACACCCCAACCCCAGTCCCTCACCCTCTTCGTCCAGGGGCTGAAGGGGTTCAACTGCTGTGAAGTCCAGGGTAGTAACAGCTATACTCATTTCACCATAACCTTGCACAGATTTTCGTCTTTTTGCAGCTCATTTCACTTAGCTCAATGGGAGTATAAGACGGTACTGTGGCTTTACGAGTACATACTTCCTATAACACTTCTTGTTGACTGACTCCGTATTTCAGTGTTAATCTCATATTACAGCTCAGCATTCGAGACAGAGACGGCAGTTTTTGGCTAAGTTAAAGTGAAAAGAGTATAGTACATTACTCTCTTCCGCCCACCTCCATAACTCTCTTTCTCCCCTCTCCCCACCCTCTTCCCCTCTCCCCACCCGCCTCCCTTCCCTGTCTCCACTCTCCTCTCACACCTCCCTGTCACCACTCTCCCTTCCCCTCCCGTCTCCCTTTCTCTCCCCTTTCCCCCTCCTTTCCCTTTTTCCCTCTCCCCCTTTACCCTAACTTTCCATTTCCCACTCGCTCTATCTTCTGGCTGAAAGGGTTGAATAGCTATGGTAGTCCATGATATTATAAACAGTACACTAACCTCTTCCTCCTTCCCCTCCTCTTTCTTCCTATCCCCTCCCCCTTCCTTTCTCTCCTTCCTCCTCCCCCTTTCGTCCCAACCCCACCCTCCCCTCCTCCCCAGGCCAGGGTTTCAGTTAATGGGATTCGCTGGTTTATGAACAGGACAGCTTTTATGGATAATGTTTTGGTAAAAATTAATCGGGATTGAATTGTCACTTTCGGATTTTCACACACAGAGCCATAGTTTGATTCAGCTTTAGGTCCTGAGTCACTGTTTGCGTATCTGTCAGTATATTTCTGTCCATCTCTAGCTGCGTATCAGTCTGTTTATTAATGTATCTGACCATCGACGTCGATTATAATCCGTTCCGGTAATTCATCGTTTTTGTGCGTACAATCTATCTAGCTATCTAACTATCTATCTATCTATCTATCTATCTGTCTATCTATCTATCTATCTATCTATATATATATATATATATATATATATATATATATATATATATATATATATATATATAATGTATGTATGTATATAAAAGAGCCTCGTTGTTTGTTTGTCCTTCAATCACGCCTAACCAAGGGCCAGAGACCCCCAGACCCCCCCCACACACACACATATATATATATATATATATATATATATATATATATATATGGTGGGTGAGGTGAGTGACTGAAAATTTAAACAGTAGTCCCCGGGTCGAGTCCCATAATTGTCATAACGTTTTTGAGTAGAAATCTTGCAGAATTAGACGCTTAAATATACCTTCCAAAGCAAAAGGGTGCCTAAATGGCTCACTTGGTAAGCTGCTGTACTCACGCAGTTGCAAGCGCTGATTCGAATCCTCGGGTAGCAGCCGTGGCTCAGTTGGTTAAGCGCTCCGCTCTGACCGAAGGGTCGGAGGATCGAATCCACCCAAGAGTCATTGGTAGACATCAGGAAGGGCACCTGGTCATAAAATGCAACACGCTCCAAACCAAAGTCCTCTACCTAGGGGCAACGCCTAAGCCCTTATCCAAAAAAGGGGGACCTGGCGTAAATTAAAAAAAAAAAAAAAAAAAAAAATCGGGTGACCAAAAGATGGTTTTAGGGGGGTCCAAATTCAGATCTAGGTCGTTTGAGGGCACCGGTAGAGTGTTCGCCTTTTTGACCTGGGCAACGCCGAGTACCCCTGCAGCCCAATTTTTGGCATGGAGACTCACATGACCTCCAGTTCGGACATAGACTATGGGAGGTTGACCCCCGAGGTCATTTGAGGTCACCTGTCGGAGGTCATTTGAGGTCACCGGTAATCGTAAACAAAGTGCGCACAAATACTGTGCGTTAGTCTGCGAAGGCTGGAATAGAAAGTTCCTGGACCTTGTATAATCCCTCTTCAAAAGCACAAGAGGTACGTGGTCTTTCTTGAGTAGAAAAAAAGACTGAACTACTCGTAGAACAGATAGGATGAGAGTGTTCTCCTTAGTGGTATATATATATATATATATATATATATATATAATATACTCGCCAGGCCAATCTCCCTACTAATGTACACGGCGTCAGAGATATTTTTAATTGAAGGGATAAGGTAAATATTAGCCATCATTTGTCCCTTCAGTACGAGGGGACTTCTAAGCTGAATATAATCGTCCGGTGGAAGATGATTTTGAAAACATTGCATTATTTCGAAACCAGAGAAATTCCGTCTAATCTCCAGCATTCCTTGCGTCTGTCAGTATTTTAATCTGTTAATGCGAGTTCCTTCCTGAAACGGGTAAGAGCATTTGTTACCTAAAGTACGCTATACAGAGCGGCATTGTACTGAAGGGGTAATGGAAAATGCCGCTAAATTCTTCACTTCTAATACATTCCAATTTTAGAGATATTTCCTGAATTATATAAAACCGTATAGTGTTAACAAGACCGAAGTAATGGGTATTTCCGACTGAAGGGTTAAACATCTCTGTTCATGAAATATATAATACCAATATATTAATATATCGATACCTTAATTAGTTTTATCTTGGATATTGTGTGTGTGTGTGTGTGTGTGTGTGTGTGTGTGTGTGTGTGTGTGTGTGTGTGTGTGTGTGTGTAATGATGACTGGCCCTAATTTGGTCATTACTTTTAAGATGATCATTTGCCTTGTTACGCCTGATTACTTCCACCATCTTGCACGCCACACACCCTTAACTTAGTTCTCTGTAAGTACCAGTCTGTCTGTCTGTAACTTGACAAAACTCAGTAGAAGGAAACGTTATTCAGTAGAGACCTCCACATCAGCATTTTTTTTTCTTAAATCAACCCAGTACTTCTGTGTGGACAAGATGTCACACACTGTAGTACCCACTCCAAAACCCTGGACACTGGGGGAGGGGGGACTTAGGTGACTTGTAAGGGAGCCCAGTGACCCAGTGAGCTCCATACGACCCCTGCCACCCTTTATGATGCATCTAGCGACCGCTTTAGGAGTTGTGACCCTGATTTAGACCTGACTTAGATGGTGGAAAGGGCCTGAGGGTAAGGGAAACAGATAATACGGTACGAAAGATATTCAGTTTATACAGGTAGACAGATGGAAATTGTAAACAATAAGCGAAATAGGAATAACATATCGTGGGAAGAGAGAAAGATAAAGTTGTGTATGTGTGTGTTGGGGGGGGGGGAAGTGGAGAGTGCCTGAGGGTGGGGTAAAGAAATGGTAAGTGCGTGTGTGGAGGAACTGAGGTGGAAGAAAAATGCATTTTCCTTATTCAGTGTCTCAGAATCGAAGACAAAGCAGATTCCACAAGCCTCCGGATATCCCCCCCCCCCGTCTCTCTCTCTCTCTCTCTCTCTCACCTGTGGTGTGTGTGTGTGGTGTGAGAGTGAGCGAGTGTGGTTTTGTGAGTGTGGTGTTGTGATAGTGAGTGTGGTGTTGTGATAGTGAGTGAGTGTGGTGTTGTTATAGTGAGTGAGTGTGGTGTTGTTATAGTGAGTGAGTGTGGTGTTGTGATAGTGAGTGAGTGTGGTGTTGTGAAAGTGAGTGAGTGTGGTGTTGTGAGAGTGAGTGAGTGAGTGTGGTGTTGTGAGAGTGAGTGAGTGAGTGTGGTGTTGTGAGAGTGGGTGAGTGAATGAGTGTTGTGAGTTGTTGTGAATGTTTTGTTGCGACACAGTTTGTGACTGTTTTGCCGCGAGGGTGAATGTGGTGTTATGAGAGTGAGTGAGTTTGTGTTGTGAGAGTAAGTTGTTGTGAGTGAGTGAATGAGTGTGGTATTGTGACAGTGAGTGTTATGTCGTGGGTGAGTGAGTGAGTGTGGTGTAGGGAGAGAATAATTCAGTGTGGTGTTGTGAGTGAGTGAGACGTTGTTAGTGAGTGTTGTGTTGTGTTGCATTGTGTTGATGTGCATTGTGAGACATGAGAGAGGTGTTGCATAGCACTGCCCACTAAACCATTGTGTGCTAGTCTTCCCAAGTCCGTCCCCAGCACCCTGTGTGTGTGTGTGTGTGTGTGTGTGTGTGTGTGTGACAAATTGTGTAGGTGATAGTATTATATTATTCCGTATGTAGTATACGTTTTCCCGTGCCGGTAAATTATATAACCTGCAGGCCCTACAGTATTGTATTTTGCATGTGTATGGTAATTACTTTTTCACCTGAATTTTACTCTATTGATTACTGAAATGCATTGTGTTGTGTTTTTATTACGTTATGTTATTTGATATAATGTTTTACTTGACTTTGTATGTGTAGTTCGTAAAAAATATAAATATTTGTATGTATCCATTATGTACAATATTGAGATTGTTATATTTATTGATTATATTTAGTGAATATTGAATAGATTATTGCAGTTATTATGCTGTGTGTAGTCCATGTTCTTATGTATATTATGCAGACCTGGATTTTACGTTGGCCACTTAATTGTAAATTTTCTACATAATGATGTACGTTACTGTACTGTTGATGGTAGTACAAATTATCACGTAAACGGTATAATTGTATTCGTATTCACTGAGCCACAGTGGCAAGCGTCTATATGTATACGGTACTGTGCCACAGTGGCAAGCGTCTATATGTACGGTACTGTGCCACAGTGGCAGGTGTCTGTATGTACGGTACTGTGCCACAGTGGCAAGCGTCTATATGTACGGTACTGTGCCACAGTGGCAAGCGTCTATATGTACGGTACTGTGCCACAGTGGCAGGTGTCTATATGTACGGTACTGTGCCACAGTGGCAAGCGTCTATATGTACGGTACTGTGCCACAGTGGCAAGCGTCTATATGTACGGTACTGTGCCACAGTGGCAAGCGTCTATATGTACGGTACTGCGCCACGGTTGCAAGCGTCTATATGTACGGTACTGAGCCTCAGTTGGAAGCGTCTATATGTACGGTACTATGCCAAAAGCGTCTATATGTACGGTACTGCGCCACGGTTGCAAGCGTCTATATGTACGGTACTGTGCCAAAAGCGTCTATATGTACGGTACTGCGCCACGGTTGCAAGCGTCTATATGTACGGTACTGTGCCACAGTGGCAAGCGTCTATATGTACGGTACTGTGCCACAGTGGCAAGCGTCTATATGTACGGTACTGCGCCACGGTTGCAAGCGTTTATACGAAGTATGTACGGTACTGAGCCTCAGTTGCAAGCGTCTATATGTACGGTACTGTGCCACAGTGGCAAGCGTCTATATGTACGGTACTGAGCCTCAGTTGCAAGCGTCTATATGTACGGTACTGTGCCACAGTGGCAAGCGTCTATAGCCTATATAGTGTACAGTACTCTCTTTTTTTCCGGTTTATTACTGTCTACATTTTTTTGCCTAATGTGATATGTAGCAGAGATTTACGTTTTAAATATAATTGGGGACGGGACGAGTGTAAATTTATTTAAAACAAGTTATGTCCAACAGTTTTTTTTTTTTTTTATCTACATTAGTTTGTAGCCTAGATTCTTGTTTTGTAATGTTTTGGGGGATGAGATAGCAAAATTTATTCCAAACAAGTTTAATAGCTTGTACATAATTATATATTTGTTTTTCTGCGTTGTGTTGCATTGATTGACTTCTGCGTGTCAGTGGTTGTGTTCTTTTGTGATGTACTTAGTGATTATATTGGCTGCCAGAAATAGTGTTATACTTGTGGATATTTATTGTTTTTTGGGAATGTGTTTTGTTAGTTGCTTATTTGTTTCGAGGAATGTGTGTTGTAATTGTTAATCCATCCATCCATCCATCATCGAATCCTACGTTGCCCCATGAGAAGCGTAGGAGCCCGGGGCTAGACAAGTTGGTCCTGACATTTAAGATGAGAGTGACCTGTCTCATTTATCCCTGAGTGGCATTCGACCTAAGCTGTAACCTTCCGTAATGGACATGTCCACACCTCCAGTGCACTATAAAGGACACCACATTCTTCTTCTTTTTCCCCACCTCTACTTCCTCCTTCTCCTCCTCCTTTCCCAGAAACGCTGTGCTGTGCATTGTTTTTTTGTTTTTGTTTTTTTAAATGTTGGCCCAGGAGTGTTGTATATTGTCTCTGCTGTTATTTGTCGAGAAGTGTTTTGTTCCTTGTTGTTTTTGTGACCGTTCATTTACTTCCTGGAATGTAGTGTGTTGTAGCAACTTCAGTATTTGTAACACTTCGGTGTTTGTATATAGGCCTATATCGTCGGTAAAGGATATTGCATAGCTGACTGTGTTGTGTGGTTTTATTTAAGTTGAAAGTGTCGTGGTTCGCATCGGAATAGTGAGTGATCGTGATGGTAAAGTGGGTTGTTATATGATGGTGAATTGTTTGTAGGTAAGATGAGTGAACGTGATGGTGAAGTGGGTTGTTCTGTGATGGTGAGTTGTTTGTAGGTAAGATGAATGAACGTGATGGTGAAGTGGGTTGTTCTGTGATGGTGAGTTGTTTGTAGGTAAGATGAATGAACGTGATGGTGAAGTGGGTTGTTCTGTGATGGTGAGTTGTTTGTAGGTAAGATGAATGAACGTGATGGTGAAGTGGGTTGTTCTGTGATGGTGAGTTGTTTGTAGGTAAGATGAATGAACGTGATGGTGAAGTGGGTTGTTCTGTGATGGTGAGTTGTTTGGAGGGTAAGATGAGTGATGGTTAAGTGGGTTGTTCTGTGATGGTGAATTGTTTGGAGGGTAAGATGAGCGATAATGTGAAGATGAAATGAGTGTGAAGCCAGGCTGCATGTGCTTGAGAGTGAGTGTGATGGTGAGGTGAGAGTGAAGATGAGGTGGGTATGATGGTGAGTGGATGTGATGTGAAGTGTTTGATAGTGTGATGGTGAGTGGATTTTATGTGAAATGTTTGATGGTGTGATGGTGCGTGGATGTGATGTGAAGTTTTTGATAGTGAGACGGTGCGTGGATGTGATGTGAAGTGTTTGATAGTGTGATGGTGCGTGGATGTGATGTGAAGTGTTTGATAGTGTGATGGTGCGTGGATGTGATGTGAAGTGTTTGATAGTGTGATGGTGAGTGGATTTTATGTGAAATGTTTGATGGTGTGATGGTGCGTGGATGTGATGTGAAGTGTTTGATAGTGAGACGGTGCGTGGATGTGATGTGAAGTGTTTGATAGTGTGATGGTGCGTGGATGTGATGTGAAGTGTTTGATAGTGTGATGGTAATATGAATGTGAAGATTAGGTGTGGATGCGTTGTGAAGTGTGTGATACTGTAATGTAATGGTGAGGTGTGTATGATGGTGAGTGGATGTGATGTGTAGAAGCCTATGTGGTAGTGTAATGGTGAGGTGAATGTGAAGGTGAGGTGTGTATGATGGTAAGTGGATGTGAGGTGTAGTCTGTGATAGTGTGATGGTGAGATGAGTGTTGAGTGACTGTGAAGGTGAGCTGAGTGCGATGGTGAGTGTGATAGTGAGTGAGAGTGATTTTGATGATACAGTGGAGGTAAATGTGTGTGATGATGAGTGAATGCGATGGAAAGTAAGCGAGGGTGAGAAGAGGGATAGTGAGTGTGTGACAGTGAGTTGACTGAGAGAATGAGGGTGTGATGAGTGAGAGTGAGGTAAGGTGAGTGAGAGTGAGGTAAGGTGAGTAAGAGTGACAGTGAAGTAAGGTGAGTGAGGTGAGGTGAGTAAGAGTGACAGTGAAGTAAGGTGAGTGAGAGTGATGTGAGGTGAGTTGGAGGATAGGATTAGCGTGAGTCGGAGTCTAATTCCAGGATCAGTGGCAGTCTGTTATACCAGAGAGAGAGAGAGAGAGAGAAATGGAGAAATGAATTCCCCGGGCTAGGCAACTAAGGCCATATAGCCCCGCAGGGGTTACAGGAAGGAGCTACCCCTCCCGGCAACGGTAGCCCGGGCGAGGCTCGAACTTGCGACCTCCCGATCACAAGCTCAGCGCGCTACCACTGTGCTACCGCGCCCCCCATGAGAGAGAGAGAGATGAAGGAAAAAAAGCACTTTCTTTTCCAACTCTACATCTTATTGCCGTTGTACCCGGAACTGAAACATAAGCCTCTTTTCAAGAAATCTTTTCGTTTTATCAACTTAATACTAATGACGTCTTTTCCAATATTTTTTCTTCCTTCTACAGTATTTTATATAACTTATGAAGAGAGAACGCTTTTGTAAAATAGTTTTTATCATGTTTGTACCTGGAACTGAAATATGTATATCTCTGTTCTAGAAACTAACATTTTTAGCACTTTTGTTACGATGACTTCTATGATTTTTTCGTTTATTATTGCTGACATTAGACGATTATTTGTCAGCCAACGAAGAGCCTCTGGCAACAAATACTAACCCCTTCAGTCCATTGACTTATTTTTCCCCTCGGTGTTGTTAGATGATTACCAGCGAGCGAGCGAAGCGATGTTTACAGTACGTTCCGCCGAAAAATGAACGGCCCGACGCGACACGGCCTTACCACGATGGTTTTCAGAAGCTAATAACTTTTTACTGTGTGAGATACAGAAGAGATTCTTTCAGCAGGTAGTAGATAAATCCAATTTTGTTTTTAGCAATATATTTATTCATGAGATCCAATAAACCCCTTGGAATCCCAGCTTTCCAAGGGAATGTACCGAGGTCCTCAGTTGACATGAAAAGCCTCACTTAGACGTGTGAAGACAACAATACTAAAAAAATGAACAGGTCCTCGGGTGGATGGGGTTAAACTCATGACAACAACTCTTGTAGTGAAGGGGTTAATAGTCTTAAGAAGGCTATGGTGTTTTTAGCTTTTAGTGCCGACGTAGTTTGCTTTAAAAACACCATATATATTACAGGCTGGATACAGTTAACGCTGAGAGGTACTGCCATCAGAGTGAAATGTGTCAGCAAGCTTGATAGCCTACCATTATAACCATAGAGATAGTGAGACATTGTGAGGAAGCATGAGATGATGTGAGGAAGAGTGATATTGTAATGTGAAGAAGAATGAGATATTGTGCATCACACTACTCCAGAAAAATAATATTCTGCTCCAATTTTACTTATTCCCTCCCATCCTTGGCTTCAGATTCACTCTGCCTCCTTCCTGACACTATCTCACCCATTTTGTCTCATTCTGCTTCATAGTTTCTCCCAGATACTACGACATGTAATCTGGCCTCATCCTACCTTCTCCTATCCACCTAACACCGCCCCACAGTATCTGATACTACTCTGTAATTCCTCAAAGACTCAACAGTACCATACCTCTCTCCGCCTCACCTTGTCATCTGAGTCACTCAACTCTCTGCCTTACACTTCCTCACCCTGCCTCATTATACGTCATAATTCTTCCTATACAACCTGGCCTCTCCCTGCCTCACCTTTCATTCTGCCTCACCCTACCCTCTGCTTCACCCTACCCTCTGCTTCACCCCTGCCTTGCCTCACTGTGCCCAATACTGTTCCATAATTATTCCTCCAAGACATTACAGTAATTATCCCTCCCAGATATTGCGGTACCTTGACTTCCTGCCTCACCTAATTTCCTGCGTCGCCCTACTTCCTGCCTCACCCTTCTCAATACTACTTTCATAATAATTTCTCTCAGATACTGCGGCACCTTTACTTGACTCACCTTTCATTCTACCCCACCTTGCCTTTTCTCTTTGCCTTCTGCCGCACTCTTCTTCCTACCTGACTCTGCGTAACACTAATCCCTCCCAGACATTACGGCACGTCTCCCTGCTTCACCATTCATTCTGCCTCACCCTGCCGTCTTTCTCACCCTAGTATTTCACACTTCTTCCTTCTTCACCCTTCCTAACAGTAGTACATAATTCCTCCCAGACCTTACGGTACTGCACCCCGTCTCAAACCCCCCTCCTTCCCTGCCAGTGATTATGGTGGTGGTCTGGTTAGTATGCTAATGGTAATGATCCCTCAGCCCTTGTTGGTAGGCAGGTAGGTAGGATAAGCAGGTAGGTAGACAGGGTGAATAAGTTCGTTCTGTAGGTAAACATTTACACATGAGGTTTTCTTGTTGTTGATGTTTTATCGTTGATGTTGATTTTTTGTTTTCGATGTCTTGTTGATCTTTTCTTGATTTATGTTGTTGGTATTTGGTTGCTGTTGGTTTTTGGTTGCTGTTGGTTTTTGGTTGCTGTTGGTTTTTATTGTTGAAATTGTCTTTATTTTTGTTGTAATTGCTGCATTGTTTTTGTATCAGTCTCTGTAGCCGTTGTTTAAGGCTCAGTAGGCCTGCCACGGACAACAGATGGCTCACACAGCCTTGTACGTCACCTTTGGCCACTGGTTAGTAATTCGCCGGAAAGATTCCAGTCAACTTACCTGGAATAGACGGATTGAAGTTTTGTACCAAGTTAACACACCCAGCTGAATAATAATGTCTGTCATTAGCTGCAGTACAATACTAGAGTTGTCCTAATCATGAGAGGAGTAATTATATTTGTATATATACAGTCGTATGACCTACTCTCAACTAAATTGTCTGGCGTTAGTTGGACTAGAATACCAAGAGTTATACCGACCATGAGCGGGTTAATTAAAGTGCAGCATAAATACACGTTTATTACATTACGATTCCCAGTGTGATTAATTCCGTTGCATATCATGATGAAATAAGGCACAGTGCAGCTGCGTCAGTAGTTCTGTTACGCCGCCACGAAGCTGTGTGTAAGCCTGGTGAAACCTTGCTAAATTAATCACTGATATTCAGACGGGCTGGAAGGACTGCAATCTCGCTTCGCTAAGCCACTTGGCTTTCATCTGACAGAACCGGACCACTCCCACTACTTATTATATACGGTACTTGTGGTTGCGTGAAATTCGGCGAGCATTGGTTTTGAAGTAGGAGTGAGTCTCCTTGGTAACTAGTCAAATCAGTCCTCGAATCTAACTACACTTTACCATCACCTGAGCTGCAAGAGGTTAGGGATGCTTGTCAGGTTAGAGTAAACGTACTATAATGTACTTGGAACCCCAGACGTGTAAACTGACGTTTGGCCACAAGTGTTTCTTTACCCCGAGGTACGACGTTCAAAAAGTTGCATTCCTTCAGCAGAATGAAATGAATGTCAGGGAAGTAATGTATTTCTTCACTAGAATGGTTTTGAGTGTGAAAAATTATAGACCCACATTTTAGTTTGTGTGTGTGTGTGTGTGTGTGTGTGTGTGTCCGACTCTGGGCAAAGGCTGCAGGGCCTATTTCTCGGGGGCAGTGACCCATTCCCAGGCCCAGTAGTCCTCCTACACCTCCACATGTCACCACTTCGGCGCTAACACCCACCTTCCATATTGAATACATGCTAGGGCTGTCTCATACAGGACTGGTGTATTGGTATTAGCGGGGGTGTTTTTACGACATGTCGGCGGGTCATCTGGTAGATCAGGAAAGTCTGCTTTTAGGAGATTCAAATCCTTAAACTGTTCCATGCCCCAGCCGGGATTCGATCCTGGGTCCATTAGGACTGCAGGCCGCCTCTCTACCGATTCAGCCACCGCCTCCCTCAATAAAATTACCTATTTTACCCTTAACTCAGGCTACCGCCTTCGATGAAGTGAGGTTTACAGATGGTACTTGAATGTCTCACTAGATTGAGTTTGATAATGAAAAAGTCCGTTGAATAAGCCTGATGCCAGTAGACAATATAATACTTGAGTAAAATAGGTTTGACAGGGCTTGTCAGTAGTACAGAACTGTACCGTTTAATTCAGATGAGACAAGGAGTAGTAAAAGAAGAAATACAGATCCAGTGTTGTCACGTAATCGTCATGTCTGTGGCCGTATTGTTAAAACTGAGTACGTGAAGGGGAAGGAAAGCCCTAGATTTAGACACTTGTTTATGGGATGCTTGTGATTACTTGATCCCACATTACAAAGTACAGTCAGGCAGGGTATAGATAAAGCAGACACGTTCTGTCTTCATCAGGTGCTTCAGAAATTATTGTTAAACACGAGGCTCTTCCACACCATCGTCATCACGGTTTTGACCATTTTTGACAGAGGACTAATTTGTCAATGTAATGTATATATCCCAGAGTACATCAGTGAACCTCATTGTAATGTATATATCCCAGAGTACATCAGTGAACCTCATTGTAATGTATATATCCCAGAGTACATCAGTGAACCTCATTGTAATGTATATATCCCAGAGTACATCAGTGAACCTCATTGTAATCTATATATCCCAGAGTACATCAGTGAACCTCATTGTAATCTATATATCCCAGAGTACATCAGTGAACCTCATTGTAATCTATATATCCCAGAGTACATCAGTGAACCTCATTGTAATGTATATATCCCAGAGTACATCAGTGAACCTCATTGTAATGTATATATCCCAGAGTACATCAGTGAACCTCATTGTAATGTATATATCCCAGAGTACATCAGTGAACCTCATTGTAATCTATATATCCCAGAGTACATCAGTGAACCTCATTGTAATCTATATATCCCAGAGTACATCAGTGAACCTCATTGTAATCTATATATCCCAGAGTACATCAGTGAACCTCATTGTAATGTATATATTCCAGAGTACATCAGTGAACCTCATTGTAATGTATATATCCCAGAGTACATCAGTGAACCTCATTGTAATGTATATATCCCAGAGTACATCAGTGAACCTCATTGTAATCTATATATCCCAGAGTACATCAGTGAACCTCATTGTAATCTATATATCCCAGAGTACATCAGTGAACCTCTGTTCTTTCTTGCCACTCCAAGACATCCACCGCCATAAATCCTGACTCCTTCGGTCCTCCCCGCTCTTGGTCCTGCGCCCATTTAGTTAAGTACAGCGTTACAATGTACTGAGGGGATGTAGTTAAGTACAGCGTTATAATGTACTGAGGGGATGTAGTTAAGTACAGCGTTATAATGTACTGAGGGGATGTAGTTAAGTACAGCGTTATAATGTACTGAGGGGATGTAGTTAAGTACAGCGTTATAATGTACTGAGGGGATGTAGTTAAGTACAGTGTTATAATGTACTGAGGGGATGTAGTTAAGTACAGCGTTATAATGTACTGAGGGGATGTAGTTAAGTACAGCGTTATAATGTACTGAGGGGATGTAGTTAAGTACAGCGTTATAATGTACTGAGGGGATGTACTGTAGTCTTTTATGTTCCTCACGCCGCCTTTGTGTTGTGTAAGCTGCGTCACTGACTGCTCACCTGCTCTGAATTAATTACTGTGAGGTGTAATTATTATCTTTGTTACTTTCATGTTTACCCCACTACTCTTGTCATCACCACTTCCTCATCATGTCATTTGAATTTCTCATCATCATAATCTTTAATTCAATACCACCACATCAGATATTCACCAACTTTGTGTTCACCGTCACTACCGCTGTTATTACCACTGACATTTATATAACCACTCGGTTCACTAGTACTGTTATCACCATTATAGCTCTGCCTTCACGCACCAACTTACCATCCGTCACCAAATCTACCATTCAGCTCGAGTACTCACAACCACTGTTACCATCACCACTTCCGCAGCTGCTGTTTTCACCCACTGTTAGAACCATCACTACTTTGGCCCAGCTCCTTCACCTTCACCATTTTCATTTTCACTGCTACTTCCAGTCATTGTCACAGCATCAGCTTCTATCACCACCACCACCACTACCACTACCACTTCGCCCCCTCCCCCTCTCCCATCTACTTCTTTATTTCTTCTTCCCTATCCCCGCATCACTACTGCCACTATTACCACTTCTACCTCTACGTCTACTTGTAGCTATCTCTACTTCCCCTACGCCCACACCACCACCACTATCCTCACCCCCCTTCCCCTCCCCCAGCCTACTCACCACCACTCCAGGTAACCTCCATCAATACCAGCTGTTTAACACAAACAGATTTTATGTCGCACAGTTTGCCTGCCTAATTAAACCAACTCCGGGTTGTGTGTTGACACTGGTTGTAGTTGTGGTGGTGGCTGTGGTTGCAGTGGCTGCGGTTATGACTGGAGAGTGTGGTTGTTAAGGTTTTTGTTATGATTGTGGTTGTTGTGGTGTTTGATGGAGTTTGTTGTAATGATTGTGATTTGAGAAAGTGGTTGTGATTGTTGAGGCTGTTATATTTTGTGTGGCTGTGGTGATCGTCGTTATGGTGGTGGTGTGAGAGTGGTTGTTGAGGTTGTGGTGAGTACTGGATAAGGTTGTTATAGTTGTGGTGGTTTTGGTGTGAGAGTGTGGTGGCTGTGGTTGTGGTGAGTGGTTGATCAGGTTATGTTTTTAGCTGTGATGGTTGTGGTGGTGATGGTGATTGTTGTGGTGTGTATAATTGTGATAATTTTGGTTGTGGTGTGGTAACTGTGGTGAGTATGGTTGTGGTGGTTGTCGTGTGTTCGGGTGTGATGGTCGTGGTATGGTAGTGGTTAGTGGGATTATAGCGAGAAAGGTTAGGGTGATTGTTTGTGGTGGTGGTTGTAGTTGTTGTGAGAGGAGCTGTGGTTGAATGGTTGTGGTTGTGGTGAGTGGTTTGTGAAAGGGGATGTGGTTGGTGTGATATTTGTTTGTGATTTATTGATTGTTTTGGTAGCTGTGGTTGTGGGATGTGATGGAGTATAGTTGTGGTAAATGTGGTAAGTGTTAATGATGTTTGATTGTGGTTGTGGTGGTTGGTTTGGCGATTGTTATAGTTGTTGTGTGTGATTGTGATGAATGTAATTGAAGTGGATGTAGTTGGGAATGGTGGCTAGTAACTGAGATGAATAAGTTGATTGTGGTGATTGTGCTCTTGATAATGATTTAATGCAAGTAATTGTAACTGCTGATGAATGTGGTGGATGTAAGTGGTGGTATCGATTAGTGTGATTGCCTGGAGGTAAAGCTAAGGTGCAGATTGTAGTGATGATGTAGTTAGAGTAGTGATGATGGTGTAAGAAGGCATTATTGTGGTGAGTGGATGATAATTGGAAATGTTATTTTAGCCATTAATATAATGATTGCAGGTGTGATTTTCTGGTTTGAGTGGAGGTTGTGATGATGATGATGGTGTACCCTCGTTATTAGACGCTAGAGCATTTTTAGGAGCGGCTGTGTCTATCTGTCACTAATGATTTTCGGACGTGATGTGCTCTCCCGTAGACATAAACGAAGCCACACAACAGAGCACAACACAACACAACACAACAGAGCACAACACAACACAACAGAGCACAACACAACACAACACAACAGAGCACAACACAACAGAGCACAACACAACAGAGCACAACACAACACAACACAACAGAGCACAACACAACACAACACAACAGAGCACAACACAACACAGCACAACACAACACAGCACAACACAACACAACACAGCACAACACAGCACAACACAGCACAACACAACACAACACAACAGAGCACAACACAACACAACAGAGCACAACACAACACAACAGAGCACAACACAACACAGGACAGTTCATCTCAGCACAACACAACAGAGCACACCATACTACCCATTCACACCACACCTCACAAAATCACCTTCCCACACAACACAACACACCATACCATCCTCTCACACCAAACCACACATAATCACCCTCCCATACTACACCACACCATGTCACGTTCCCACACCACACACACACATAATCACCCTCCCACACCACACCACACCACACCAAGGACATTAACCGAAGGAGGCTGAAGCTGCCGCATCTAGTATTGTTGTATTTGTTAAACTCTTACTGACTATTACTGCCGTGAATGACAGCACCATTATACTTGGTGAGGTGTCATTGGTTTGTGTGATGAGCGGACGTGATTGTGACGCGGGCGGTGATGAGTATAGCCGGTTTAATTATTTGCATCATTACGGTATGAAAGGACATGCGTTATGACCGATTGTGGTGGCAGAATGATGGTGATTGTGGTGTGGTGGTGATTGTGGTGTGGTGGCAGAGTGGTGGTGATTGTGGTGTGGTGGCAGAGGGGTGGTGATTGTGGTGTGGTGGCAGAGGGGTGGTGATTGTGGTGTGGTGGCAGAGTGGTGGTGATTGTGGTGTGGTGGTGATTGTGGTGTGGTGGCAGAGTGGTGGTGATTGTGGTGTGGTGGCAGAGTGATGGTGATTGGGATGTGGTAGCGGAGTGATGGTAGTTGTGGTGTGGTGGCAGAGTGGTGGTGATTGTGGTGTGGTGGCAGAGTGATGGTGATTGGGATGTGGTAGCGGAGTGATGGTGATTGTGGTGTGGTGGCAGAGTGGTGGTGATTGTGGTGTGGTAGCAGAGTGGTGGTGATTGTGGTGTGGTGGCAGAGTGGTGGTGATTGTGGTGTGGTGGCAGAGTGGTGGTGATTGTGGTGTGGTGGCAGAGTGGTGGTGATTGTGGTGTGGTGGCAGAGTGGTGGTGATTGTGGTGTGGTGGCAGAGTGGTGGTGATTGTGGTGTGGTGGCAGAGTGATGGTGATTGTGATGTGGTAGCGGAGTGATGGTAGTTGTGGTGTGGTGGCAGAGTGATGGTAATTGTGGTGGTTTTGGTCATGGTTGTATGGTGACAGAGAGATGTTAATTGTGGTGATTCTGGTGATGGTTGGGTGGTGGCAGAGTGGTAGCAGTTGTGGTGGTTTTGGTGAGTGTTGTGTGATGGCAGACTGTTGGTAATTGTGATGGTTTTGGTGATGGTTGTGTGGTGGCAGAGTGATGGCAATTGTGATGGTTTTGGTGATTGTGATAGGATGTGGGATTTGTCTGGGGCGATGGTGTAGGATGGGATTGTAATGGGTAAGACAGAGGAGATGAAAATGGTAGTGGTTGTAGGGTAATATAGTGGTTGTTTGTGTCATGATGTGGGATGGGATTGTCGTGATTGTGATGGAAAAAGAATGGTAGTGGTTTATGTTGGTTGTGTTTGGGTGATGGTGTAGGATGGGATTGTGTTGATTGTGGCTACTGACTGATTGGGTGATGGTGGCGGCGAAGTGACTGTAGGCTGATATGGGATTGGTCTGGTGAATTGTGATAGATGGGATGGTTGTGAGTGTTGTGATGGTGTGTGCTGGTAGGGGGATTGGTTGGGTGTTGGTGATGGTAGAGGACAGCATTCCAGTGATCCATCCATCCTTCCATCATCCAGTCCTATGTTGCCCCATGAGGAGCGTAGGAGCCTGGGGCTAGGCAACTTGGTCTTGACATTTAAGTTGAGAGTGACCAGCCTCACTCATCCCTGGGTGGCATTACGTGAGCCATAAACCCCAACCATCCCCTGGATATAAACCTGCACCGGCTCAATCCTGTTGGAGCGCCTTAATTACTCACTAAACCACCAGGTGCCATAATTTGGTTAAATGGTTACCACCCAGCTAAGTAAATGGTTTCCTGGTGTACACAGGAAACCATTTGGCATGTCATTCAGTGTAGAGTCACCTATAGGCAGAAGGAAGAGGAAAGAATGAAGGAAAGAAAGACAGAAGAGGGAATGTAAAGTCACCCGTAGGCAGAAGGAAGAGGAAAGAATGAAGGAAAGAAAGAAGAGAAAGAAAGAGAGGAACAGGCAGACACCCAAAGCAGCACTACATCGAGTGAGTGGATGGTGAGCGCCCCCACTTACCACAGATTGCAGTGATTATTGGGTGATTACACCCCCTCTTTTTTCTTCTTCTTGGTGTTCATGGATATTGGTGTTCTCGTTCTCCATACTGGCGCTCTTTGCCACGCTCATGCATTGTTTCTGGTCCAGTTGGCCTTAAAGTAACCCTGCATGTATTGCACCTGAACCAGGTATCTCAAGACATATTTCGTAGGTTTTCATTTAATGTCTTTGATATGATTTTATAGTCCCAAAACCGAAAGACGAGCGCAGAGCCACCAGGCACCAAAATAGCCATTTCATAACAGGAACATAGTCTAGTCATCTTCAGATGCGGCGAGGGTACGGAGTCAGGATTTCGAATATAAAGTCTGTCATATGATTCGTGTGTTTCGTGTGAGTTACCGGTGTAAGCGGATATGTGTACGGTATTTACATTTACAAAGGAAACTTGGGGAAATATCAGGCACTTGCTCACAAATAGATACTTAGGTACCAGTAAGTAGATAAAGTTAGATATATAGAATAGGTAAAGGACTACTTACATATATTATAGAAAAAGATTTAAAGAGATATGTTGATAAAGAGTTAGTGATATTTAGACGCGTAGATTGTTGCTGACAAACTTCAGAAATATAGGAGGCGTAAACGGTGCTCTGAGTTTGCTAGAACTTCACAGTGCCTCCACCTTGGGTCTCTTCCAAGCTGAATACAATCGTTTAGCAACAAGTACGGAATGCAAAGGTGTTGGTGGTACTGATCAATTTAGCAAACTCAAGCAGGCAGCTGATGCAAAACATGGCTGGTGCAGTTTATCGGGTTTTCAGAGTTTCATTACAACCGTGTTATTTACCTTATTGTTTTTCATGCCTTTAAGTGTATGTTTATGTGCCGGTACGTACAAAGGCTTGTGCAAAGGGTGGCACCTGGCTGGCAGTTTTAATTAAGAGCCAATCTGCCCACGGCCACCTGTCTCGCACACCTGGGGCCGGGGCCTCGGGGGCTTGGCGGACTCACTGACACCTCTGCATTACGAATTTGTTTTGCATAGCTCACCATAAAACACTTTCGACACACCTTTCAGTCTGAGTTATACCATTTCAATCAGATTTGTACCCCTGTCAGAGTAGTTATCGCACTGAGGATATGAATGATACTGAAGAGGAGTTAATTATGTAGTGATGTGATTGAAAGTGTTAAGAGAAATACTGTAACATGGGTTGGCCATGTGGAGAGGATGGAGGATGAGAGACTGGGTTGGAGAGTATATGTGAATGAGGGGGAGGAGGAGACCAGGGATGAGATGTAGGAATTTAGTGAAGAGATATACGAATATTCAGAGTGGGGATGTGAGCTGGAATGAGGGCAGCCAAATGGCAGAAGACAGGGCGACATGAAGACGATTTGTTTATAGGCACCCCTTACGGGATTGAGACATCTGGATATAGGCAGGTAATTATCTAGGTTTTAGCCCTTCGGCTGAGGCTTTTTTTTTTTTTTTTTTTCCCACGTCACTGGTACGGTAGATATATATAGGAAAAAAAAAAGGCTGATGTTTCCACGAGCTGTTTTGACCCAGTTTTGGTTAACCAAACACATTTGGATTTTAGTCACACAAACTTCAGTCTTTTCATCAACCTTTGAAAGAAACTGGAGGTCCGTAGGTAAGGTGGGTGAAGTTTGTGTGGATTGGATGGAGTTGGTTCGTCGTTCTTTCGTTCAGAGATTCCCAGCACCTATAGTCCAGGGCGGGCCATACATTAGCCCGGTCAGTGGGGGATAGGGGAGGACAGGACCTGGGGATTGCCCAGCGCACACGTCCTGTCTCCTGGCTGGCTTTGTGGTGTGTGTGATGGAGTTGGTGAGGGCGGGGTGGGGTGGAGCATTGCGTGGAGGAACATGCCGTACATGACGTAGCAGGGCAGGGGAGGGCAAAGCATGGCAGGACACGTCGGGATGGGACGGGACGAAAAATGGATAACTTAACATGGGGGCGAGAGGTGGTGGTGGTGGTGGGGGGGGGGGTGTAGGAGCGAGGCCAGGTGAAGCAGTGGGGTAAGGTGAAACCAACGGGGTGGTGCGGAGCGGGGCAAGGCAAGACAAAGCAAAACGGGGTGGGGTGGGGCGGGGCAAGGCAAGACAAAGCAAAACGGGGCGGGGCGGGGCGGACTTGAGGCCGTGGGGTGCACCTGGACACACCAGAATAATCCAAGATAAGCCAGACCTGTGGGTTAAAGCTGCCTGCTGCATGAATACCCTTATCAGCCATGACTACCCTCACCGCCCCTCCAGCCCTCCCTCCCCTCACCGCCCCTCCCTCCCCTCACCGCCCCTCCAGCCCTCCCTCCCTCTCTGCTTCATTTCCAGTTCTTAACTCTCCACGTGCCACTCCACCCGCGCCCCACCTCTCCCTCTTCACTACTTACTCATCCTTGCCTACCCTTCCCCACTTGCCTCCCTACCTAACCTTCCCAACCTTCATTTCTCTACCTTCCATCCTACCTTCCATCCTACCTTCCTTTCCCTTCTTGCCTCTGCCCTACCTGCATCCCTTCCTGTCTTTCTCCACCTGTCTTCTTATCTGCTTTTCCCCACCTGCCTCCTTACTATCCTTCCCTTCCTGCCTCCTTACTATCCTTCCCTTCCTGCCTCCTTACTATCCTTCCCTTCCTGCCTCCTTACTATCCTTCCCTTCCTGCCTCCTTACTATCCTTCCCTTCCTGCCTCCCTACTATCCTTCCCTTCCTATCTCCTTAACTACCCTTCCTTACCTACCCTGCCCTGCATACCCTTCCATGCCTAACCTTCCCTACCTACCCTTCCCTTCCTACCCCACTCTGCTTACATATCCATACCTTACCTGCCGTACCTTCCTTTCCTTTCCTACCCTACCCTGCTTACCCTTCCATACCTAACCGTCCCTACCTCCTCTTCCTTACCTAATCTGCCCTACCTGCCCCTCCTTACCTTCCCTACCCTGCTTACCCTTACCTAACCGGCCCTACCTACCCTTCCTTACTTAATCTGCCCTACCTACCCTGCTTACCCATCCATACCTAACCAGTGCTACCTGCCCAACCTTACGTACCCCACCCTGCTTACTTTTCCATACCTAACTTGCCCTACCTACCCTGCTTACCCATCCATACCTAACCAGTCCTACCTACCCTACCTTACCTACCCCACCCTGCTTACTTTTCCATACCTAACTTGCCCTACCTACCTTTCCTTCTTTACGCTACCCTGCTTACCCTTCCGTACCTAACGTGCCCTACCCACCCTTTCTTGCCTAATCTGCCCTACCGACCCTTCCTTACCTACCCTACTCTGCTTACCCCATCCATACCTACCCTGCCCTACATACCCTTCCATACTTAACCTAAGCGCGGTATCTACCCATCCTTACCTATCTTGTAATCGGGGATTCCATATCTACCCTGCCCTGTCTTCCTCCCTAAATACCCTACCCAGCATACCTCTCTGCCGACCCTGCCCAGCATGCCTACATTCCTATGCTTCCCTACTTACACTCCCCTATCTTCCTCCCTACCTACCCTCCCCCACCTGACTCCCTACCTAACCTCCCCTACCTGCCTCCCTCCCCTCCCCTACCTACCCTCCCCTACCTGCGTCCCTACCTAACCTCCCCTGCCTTCCTCCCTACTTACCCCTGCCTTCCTCCCTACTTACCCTCCCCTATCTACCTCCCTACTTACCCTCCCCTACCTGCCTCCCTACCTAACCTCCCCTACCTGACTCCCTACCTAACCTCCCTTACGTGCCCCCCAACCTACCCTCCGCTACCTGCCTCCCTACCTACCCTCCCCTACCTGCCTCCCTACCTACCCTCCCCTACCTGCCTCCCTACCTACCCTCCCCGACCCGCCTTCCTACCTACACTCCCCAGCCC
The DNA here is from genome assembly GCF_032717465.1 of Coenobita brevimanus. Classification (NCBI taxonomy): domain Eukaryota; kingdom Metazoa; phylum Arthropoda; class Malacostraca; order Decapoda; family Coenobitidae; genus Coenobita; species Coenobita brevimanus. The sequence continues at coordinate 33,229,694 of NC_136982.1, forward strand.
GCCTTCCTACCTACCCTCCCCAGCCCGCCTTCCTACCTACCCTCCCCAACCCGCCTTCCTACCTACCCTCCCCGACCCGCCTTCCTACCTACCCGCCCCAACCCGCCTTCCTACCTACCCTCCCCAACCCGCCTTCCCTACCTACCCTCCCTACCTGCCTTCCCTACCTACCCTCCCCTCCCTGCCTCCTACCTACCCTCCCCTACCTGCCTCCCTACCTACCCTCCCCAACCTGCCTCCCTACCTACCCTCCCCTACCTGCCTCCCTACCTACCCTCCCTTCCCTGCCTCCAAACCCTCCCTTCCCCGACCCGCCTCCCAACCCTCCCCTCCCCTACCTGCATCCCTACCCACCTTCCCCGACCCGCCTCCCTACCTACTCTCTCCGGCCCGCCTCTCAACCCTCCCTTCCCCGACCTGCCTCCCAACCCTCCCTTCCCCGACCCGCCTCCCTACCTACCCTCTCCTACCTGCATCCCTACCCACCTTCCCCCACTCGCCTCCCTACCTACCCTGTCCTACCCGCATCCCTACCCACCTTACCCCACCCGCCTCCCTACCTACCATCCCCAACCCGCCTCCCTACCTACCGTGTCCTACCTGCATCCCTACCCACCTTACCCCACCCGCCTCCCTACCTACCATCCCCGACCCGCCTCCCTACCTACCCTCTCCTACCTGCATCCTAGCTACCCTCCTTCACCTGTCTTCTTACCTTCTCCCTTTGCTTTCTTTCCTCCCTCATTTCCACCTTTTTTTTTTTTTTTGCATCTCCTGTTGTCACTCTTGCCACATTCCAGCCAATCTCCCTCCCTGGCTACTCTCCCTGCCTGATATCCACCCCTTCAGTCTCAGCCCATCACTACACCTTCAACCTGCTCTGCCTTCCTCCATACCTACCTCTGTTCCTTCAGCTTCGTACTTCACTTTACTGTATGTCTCTCACCCCACCTTTCTTTGGTACCTGCCTGTCTCCTTGTCTTAGTTCTAATCCCTTCACTTTTAGTTTCTCTCCCACCCTGACCCACTTACTGTCTACCTTACCCTGCCTCCGTTCCAGTTCTCCATCTCAGGCTCTCCCCTCTCTGTCTCACTGCCTTCCTGCCCCTCTTAGTCTCCCGCCTCAATTCCAACCTTTCACTCTCGGTCTCTCCTCACCCTGCCGTACTTCCTCTCTATCTCCCTGCCTGCCTCACTTCCTTCACTTCCCTGCCTTACTTCTAACCCTTCACTCCCTGCATTTTACTAAGTCCTGCCTTACTTCCTACCCACCCTTCCTTCCCTGCCTTCCAGTATTCCTTCACCCAATCTTACCTCCCTGATTAACCCTTCACCCTATCAACACTTACCCGATGCCACACCCTACACTCTCTCTCACTCTCTCTCTCTGGGGGCGCATTAGCACAGTGGTAGCGCGCTGTGCTTGTGATCGGGAGGTCGCAAGTTCGAGCCTCGCCCGGGCTACCGTCGCCGGGAGGGGTAGCGCCCTCCTGTAACCCAGCGGGGTTATATGGCCTTAGTTGCCTAGCTCGGGGAATTCATTTCTCCATTTCTCTCTCTCTCACACACACACACACACACACACACACACACACACACACACACACACACACACCGCCCCCAAACAGCCACTTAAGCCAGCCATTTCGGATTTTTGGACCAGCGACTGGGAATTACCTCTGTCCTTTCCTAAATGCCTTCAGAACGAGGACATCTTGTTTTTATTCGTTTATTTATATATGCATTTATGTAGATTTGCATGTTTATTATTGTTGTTGCAACCACCGGCCGATGATATTCAATTCAGGAAGGGCGTATCGTAGTGACTAACTTGGAGTAATTGATCCCACGTCCTTGTGGCCAGCTGTGTAAATTTAACACCTTGACCACCTGTCTAGTTTTCCCTGAGAGTGTTTCGGGATCGTCGTATTTAGAGTGTGTTGTTGGAATGGTTATGTGTAGATTGTGTCATGCTTTATCGTCCACATAATCATTTGCATCACATATTCTTTCATGTAAACTTACTCCATTTTTCATCATTTTACCTTTTTGACTTTCATGGACTCCATTTTTAGACGTGGCTGCATCCCTTCCTTTTGTCTCTCACTGGCGGTTTTCTGATATAGTTGCTTCACTCCCGCAGACTTCAGCAACTTTGGCGAAGCAACACAACACAGCACAGCACCACACCACACCACACCACACCACACCACACCACACCACACCACACTACACTACACTACACCACACCACACCACACCACACCACGGCACACCACAGCACAGCACAACGCAACACAATACAACACAAAACCACCCGTCCACAATATAACACACAAAATCACCCTTCCACACCACAACACATCAGGGGCTCTAACCGAAAGGCCTTGAAGCTTCCGTATTTAGTACGTTTGCACTTCATTTATATTTTACCTTCTTTCACTTGTACTCCAAATCACTTACCTGATAGTTTTGTTACTGCCATATAACTTATTCTTTCACTTTATTAATCTCCATTATTTATTTTGTATAGTATCTATCATCCTCTTATTTTCTCATGTTATTTTCCTCCCCTCACTTACATTCACCCCATTTCTTACTTGTATTTTACCATCTTTCTCTTTTATTCTTAACCTTGTTTGTTTTACCGTCTCTTTTATCTACTCCATTTTTAATTTGTAACATTGCTTTTAGTTTCATAAAGTTTGTTTTGTATGTACGACTTTCACTTTCATTCACTTCATTTCTTAGTTATATTTTACCCTTCCACTTTTATAACTCCATTTATCGTGTGTATTCTCTTTTTATTCTTTCACTCCTACCCTTTATTTGGTCGAGTTCTTATGGCTATAAACTTTCATTATTCTTTGCTTTTTTTTTTTCTTTTCATTCGCGTGATCTTTCATTGGCTTTTCTTTGCTCCTTTCCAGGTGTGAGTATTCTCTCTGATCTCATACTTGCTCTTTTTTTTTTTTTTTTTTTTCTAAACCACTCTCATTGTATGTTCCCCTGTCGAGTTGTCTTAAATATTATCTACGTTATATCCTCTGTTCTCATATATCGTATTTTACATTATTGCTCCCTACGTTTCATAAGTATACTTTTTCTTAAAGCTCATGTAGCCCGTTCAGCCTTTTTTGGATCTTATGATCTCCAGTATTCATATTCATTTTTTTTTTCCTTTCTTTATACACCATTTTCCATTTTCTTGAGCTTTTCATATTTTCTGAAATTCCATATTCTATCCATTTATCTGGAATCTTACACATTCCCTTTTATTTTTTATATATTTTCGATTTTGGATTTCATAGAGCTCTTGTTTCTCTCTTTTTTTTTTTTTTTTTTTTGTTTTTCCTGCGTTATTAATTTCCTGAGATGAGGTCATATTTTCACTTTTTATTTGAACCTTTTATTCAGTTTTTCATATTCTAGTTTTCCTTTGTTCTTCTAATCGATTATGTTTCGTATTAGTCGGTTATCGTACATCCATCCATTATGTTTTGCTGAAACATTAGGTTTTGTATTTCTCCTGTATATCTCGTATTGTTTTCCTTGAAACTTGTGTTGTTCATTTTTCCTGGTTCAAATGTTTGTCTTTTTCCTCCGTAGGTTTTATGTGGGCGAACCGTAAACCCAGCGCCAGATACAGCGTTCAGCCCAGGTGAACAATTCTCTCAGTGCGACAGGTAAGTTCAGTTCAGCTGTTTACCTGACAACTTTACTCCCATGGTGTTTCTTGTTTTATTTGCGCTGCTTTCAGACAATTTTGTTTATCTTTGGAAAGGAATTCCGATGTGGCAAAGTTAGATTGTTCCTTCGTTAGCCCATTCATTAGTAAATGTTCATTCTTTGTTGACTAAGATCGTCTGGAAGTAACCAACACGTCATCGGATTGAAGGGTATGTGTTTTTCACTGTTGAAGTATCGCTGTTGATGATAACTAAACCTTGACAGGTAAGTCAGGTGTATAATGAATCTGATTGTTTCCACAGGTCAGTTCAGGTGAATTATTCCATTATCATTTCTCCTTGTCATTCTTCCTGTCTCCAAACGGTTTGATTCAGTTCAGGAAGGACTTTAGCAGTGACAGGATAATGAACTACTAAAGGCCTTCCTTAAACTCATGAAATTGTTGTGGTGTATCAGGAATAACAAGAAAAAACATCATTGCACTGAAGGGTTCAGTTAACAGGTAATACTATATCAGTGTATTTCTGTCATTTCGATGGAGATTCAATTGAACAGTTTTGTTAATTGGATATGTGAGTAGAGAGTGCATCTATTTATTTATTTATTTATTTAACGTAAGCCGATATATTATGATATTTCAGATCTTAAGATTGTTATTGTTGCTCGACTGTTCAGAATTGATTCTGACTCTCGTTTGACCTAAGAGAGAGAGAGAGAGAGAGAGGCTGGTACTAAGAACTTCACCTATATAGCCAGGGTATTCTAATGTACCTTGTGCTCGGCCATAAAAGGTTTGGTGCCATAAATTTGTTCGTATTGCCAACGATAAAAATTCTTTACCGTAGTGTGTGTGTGTGTGTGTGTGTGTGTGTGTGTGTGTGTGTGTGTGTGTGTGTGTCAGATTTATTGAGGATATTGGTGAACATCTCGTCTCTTAGGATCAAATAACAAAAGCATCATTCCACGTTCTTATTCCTCTGTCTGCATCATATTGCCGTTTATCGTTTTAAAAGACATTCATTTTATATACTTTGTTGTGTTCAAGTGACGTTAAGCTATCTTAATCGACATATCTATGAGGTGTACGTGCATAATATCGCGCGCGCTCACACACACACACACACACACACACACACACACACACACACACACACACACACACACACACACACACACACACACACACACACACACACACCACACATACACACACACACACATACACACACACACACAACAAGAATGGGAGATGTTCAGACAGGTAAACGGGTAATAAATATTGGCAGGGAAGGAGGCAGGTAGCTAAGGAGGAAGTAGGACAAGATGTTGGGTTGGAAGTCAAGTAGGATAAGGAGGAAAGGGGGGAGGAGAGAAGTGACAAGGAACTGGAAGAGACAGGTAGGCAGGATAAAGTTAGGATGTAAGCTAGGTAAGATAAAGAGAGGTAGAGGCAAGGAAGTCTAGCTAGGAACTGACAGAATTGAACTAGAAGTAGGATAAGAGGAGCTAGGGTTAACATAGTGAGAGCTAGGGGTATGAAAAGGGAAGCTGGGTGTAGGATAAGAGGGTTAGGGGTAGGATAACGAGAGCTAGGAGAAGGATTAATAAGCGACACTAGGAATGGGATAAGTGGCTAGGAATGAAAGGAGCTAGGAGTAGGATAAAACGGCAGTGGGAAAGTTTGGAGTAGGATATTAGAGGAGATAGTGGTAGGATAAGGGAAAATAATTAGTGTAGGATAACTGAAGCTGGGAGTAAGGAAAGTAGCGTTAGTGGAGGTAAGTAGGATATGACCGGCTGAGAGGGGCTAGGAAGGCAGGCAAGTAGGATATGGAGGAATGGCATTATTGACAAGGAATCAGGCTGGCAGGAAGGTAGAATATATAGAAACGAAAAGTTGGACAGGATAGAAGAGCTGTAGTGAAGGCTAGGTAAGTTGTAAGTTGGAGTAAAGGGTAAGATATCAGGTAAGAAGTTGGGTAGACAGGTAAACAGCTGGAGAAGGAAGGTAAGATATCGACACTGTAAGTTTGCCAGGATAGCAAAACAGTGATAAAAAAATTAGATAGGTGGAAGGTTAAGAGAAGGAACGTAGGATATCGAGGCAAGAAGTTAAGGGAGAGAGCAAAAAACAAAACGGCGGCAAAAAAATTTGGTAGGATAGTGGGCAGGAAGGTAGGATGTCAAGAGAAGGCAGGAGAGCAACGCAGAAAGGCGAGGTAGGCTGGGGGGCAGGGGTGTGAGGCAGAGGATTGGACAGGCTGGAGACAAGGCAGGAAGGTAAGGTGTTTTGAAAGCAGGCTGGCAAAGGAGATAATTAAGGTAGCACGTGAGGCAGTGGAGGAAGGGTGGATAATCAAGTGTAAATTAGACACGGCTGAAAGTCGTGTACATTAACCTCGCCGGGGATGGTATAGGACTGCCTGGCCCGGGACTTGATGTGCTGATTTTAGAAAATGGTTTTTCGGTTAATTTTGAGTAAATAACGGTTTATCACCATGGGTAAAATTTTCAGCTGTTTATGGAGCTAAAAATACTAATGGTCATTTGTGTGAATTATAAGGGAGACCATCTTTTCACCCATAAAATCATCACTTACTGCAGTTCTGTATTACTTGAGAATTGGACCCATGTTGAGGTGGCATTTTATACTCAAATTACCCCAAGACTCACCTTTTGAAGTTGGTACATCAAGATGGAAGGGTGCAAGGAATAAATGTGTTGGGAGAGTTGAATGATTCTTTGATCACGAAGGAGGAAGTGGAGAAGGCAGTAAAGGAGATGAAAACAGGGAAAGCTGCAGGTATGGATGGGTGTGCTGTGGAATGCCTGAAGGGTGGTGGAGTGACTATTGTTGACTGGTTAGTAAGATTGTTGAATGTGTGCTTTGAGAAAGGTATGGTGCCAATTGACTGGGCAAGTGCTTGTGTGGTCCCGTTGTATAAAGGCAAGGGTGATAAGTATGAATGTACTAGCTTTAGGGGTATAAGTCTGTTGAGTGTTGTAGGTAAGGTGTATGGTAGAGTGTTAATTATGAGAGTTAGAGAGGGTACAGAGGGAGTGATTAGTGATGAGCAGTGTGGCTTTAGGAGAGGGAGGGGATGCGTTGATCAGGTGTTTGCTGTGAGACAAGTGTGTGAAAAGTATTTAGCGAAAGGCAAGGATGTGTTTTGGGCATTTATGGATTTAGAGAAAGCGTATGATAGAATTGATAGGGAGGCTTTGTGGACTGTTTTAAGATTGTATGGACTTGATGGTAGGTTACTAAAAGGGGTGAAAAGTTTTTATGTAAATAGTAGAGCATGTGTAAGAGTGGGAAATGCTGTGAGTGATTGGTTTCCCGTGAGAGTGGGGCTGCGACAGGGATGTGTGATGTCACCTTGGTTGTTTAATATTTACATGGATGGTGTTGTAAGGGAGGTGAATGCAAGAGTTTTAGGTGGTCTGAGTCTGGTAAATGTTGATGGTGGAGATTGGAATCTGAAGCAGCTGCTGTTTGCAGATGATACTGCACTGGTGACTGATTCAGAGGAGAGATTGAGACAGTTGGTAGAGGAGTTTGGAAGGGTGTGTGAAAGGAGGAATTTGAAAGTAAATGAGAATAAGAGTAAAGTGATGAAGTGTACGAGGTTGATAGATGGTAGGGGGATGAATATAGTTTTGAATGGTGAGTTGCTTGAGGAGGTAGATTGTTTTAAATATCTAGGGTCACATGTTGCTGTGGATGGAAGAATAGATGCAGAAGTGAAGTTTAGAATAAATGAAGTAGGAAAGGTGCTGGGAGGAATGAAAAAGGTGTTTAAATGTCGTTCGCTTAGAATGGATGTAAAGAGAAGGCTGTATGAGGGTGTTGTGGTACTGACTGCATTATATGGGGCTGAAACATGGAATATGGGTGTAGCAGAGAGGAAAAGTTTGAATGTAATGGAGATGAGGTGTCTGAGGAGTATGTGTGGAGTGACGCGTATGGATCGGGTGCGAAATGATGAAGTGCGAAGGAGAACTGGAGTTGTTCAGGAGATGGCTGGTAGAGTTGAGCAGAGGGTGTTGCGATGGTTTGGGCATATGGAGAGAATGGATAATGAGCGATTGGTGAAAAAGATAACTAGATCTGATGTGAGAGGTGTAAGGCTGAGAGGAAGACCACGAATAGGATGGATGGATAGTGTGAAGAGAGCGCTGGATGCGAGAGGGATGTCTGTCGAGCAAGGAAGAGTGGCTGTGCGTGACAGAAATAAATGGAGAGAAATTGTGAATAAATAAGTGATGACGCAGCCCTGAGGGGATATTCTCCCTCATTTGGTCTGATCAGCTAGTCAGGTCAGGTGCGGGTAAGGGGATGGGTATGTTATGATGTGG
>NC_136982.1:33242741-33287741 GCF_032717465.1 Coenobita brevimanus
AGGGAAGTGTGGGTGAATGAGCAAGGTGGGCGGATAGTGTGAGAGATGATGAGTGAGTGAGTGTGAGAGTAGTGTGGATGGATGAGATGTGAGAGTAGTTTGAGTGCGTGAGGTGGAAGACTAGTGTCAGGTAGCGAGTGAATGAGATACGAGGTTAGTGTGAGTGGGTGTATGACGTGTGAATGTATTGTAAATGAGTTAGTGAGACGGGGGGAATAGTGTCAGAGGTGAGTGAGAGATTGAGGGAATGAGATGAGAGGGTAGTATAAGTGTATGAGTGAGGTGAGAGGGTAGTGTGAGTGAGTGAATGAAGTGTGAGGGTAGTGTGAATGGTTGAGTGAATGAATGAAGTGCAAGAGTAGTGTGAATGAGTCAGCGACACGGGAGGATGGTGTCAGAAGTGAGTGAGAATGAAATGCTATGAATAAGTCAGTGACACGGGAGGGTAGTGTCAATAATGAATGAATGAAGTAGGAGGGAGCGCACCGTAGCCTATCCTGTGCTCATTGCTTCCGCTACACTGGGTCACAGTACCTTTTCTCAGACCTGATGATGCTCTCTCTCTTGCCAACATACCCTCCCCGCCACTCACATTCGCACCCATGACACCATAACAACTTGCCTCACACCCACAATGCTGTTAATGCATACTAGGTGATCATCTTATATCCTTGACTCTCACACACTCACCCTTGACACCATAACAACCTGCCTCACACCTAAATGCTGTTAATGTATATCAGGTAATCACCTTATATCCCTGACTCTCACACTCACATTCAGGCATAACAACCTGCCTCACATATGAAACACTCCCTCACAATATTCAAGCCGATGACGTTTTTTGTATTTTATTCATGGTATATTAGAAGAGACTGTCCAAAGTAGGGGTTTGCTATAGCTTTAGCTGACCCATCACCAAAAGGACTCTCCCCAGTTTGAATAAAATCGTCTGGAGGTATCAGGAGTAAACCAGTAGAATACAGTACTTGCTTCATGGGGTTAATGCATACCCGACGATCTCTCTTCATTTTCTTGCCAACAGATGCAACAAGCAATCCCTCTTTACAAAGCACGTCACGCCTCAGCCTCCGAGTCACCACGTTGTACGTGATTTACTTTCTTGGCTCAGGATTAATGGCCAGGTAACAGTCATTTATTTTTTTATGACTGTTATTGCCTCCCTGGCTTAGTTGGACGATAACACAGTGGAGTGCAGGGGCTGAAAATACAACTGTTTGAGTTTCACATATGTATAGGAATGCCTTTGTATACTTTTATCTTCACTTGGTTACCAAGCACTTCACAACCAAACTAGAGTGAACTATTAAAAGAAAAAATACGAAACAGAACACAGTTTCTTAGCGTATTAAACTCCCTTGAAGACATATTTATCAGGTCAATTGATTTACATCTTTGATAAGTACGAACGTGCAGAAATCCAGCCGCTTCATTCGGGCGCTGCCAGAACTGTTTTGTTGAAGTTATGTTGTGTAAAGTTTGTGATGCGAGAACGTAGCTCATGAGGTAGATGTGTTGTGCGAGGTGCGGTATTACAGTGAGGCCAGAGTGAATTGTTTATGAGTTTGTGTCTTAATTACAGTGACGTGACTTGTTCAGATGGAGCAGTTATAACCACATATAAAATTGTGTTTATTGACAAGATACAACAGTGCAACCCTTTTTTTCCGATGACGTGCTGTTAATGTCACCTTGCTGTTACTCGACGATTTTATTCAGTCTAGGAAAGTACCCAGGAACTGAAAAGGCCATTGAAGGCTTTGTCTAACCTTTCGAGTTAGAAATGCCTCTCCTGCGCTGAATAAAATCGCTTGAAGATAGGGTAAAATGAAAGTGTCATCATTGTGAAGGGGTTAAGCCCGACTTTGACCTACGTCCTTCTCTGTTTGTACATAAAGGAGGTCAAAGCCTGGTTGAAAATATTGTATCTTTTCAACAAACACATATTGCTTATGTTGATATTGCTGCCGTTTGTGAGATGCATTTCATGTCTGAAACGACAAGACTTATATCTCTTGTCTTGATGATTTGGCTCCAGAAAAAAAAAAAAAAGTTCTTTGAAACGTTTATTGTCATTTGTGCTCCTGAACGAGATATTGCAGTGTTTTTTATGCTGATGGTCTGCAGTTGTTTCTTATTAGTTCCTGTTCTTTTTCCGTTACTTTCTTTGTTCCTCATTTTCCTTTCTTCTGTTCTTCCTTATACCATCCTCTCCTTTCCTTCCCTCTTCTCCACCATTTGCCTTCTTCCTTTCCCCTCTCTCTACTACCTACCGTCCCTCCACTCCTTCCCTGTATTCCTTTCCTTCACTCTTCTGTGTGTATTACTGTACCTATTCCTTTCCTCTACTCCTTTGCCTGCATTGGCCTCTGCTTCCCGTTTTGTTCCTTTCTGCTTGTTCTTCCATTGCCTTCCTGTCCCCTTACCATCATAACCCCCCCCCCCGTCTCTCTCTCTCTCTCTCTCTCTCTCTGTGCAGTACATGTCTCAGTGCAGGATCAGACACCACCCATATTACTCCTGTCATACTCACATCCCAGCAGTAAAGGAGCTAATTATGCGCCAGCCTGGTACCACACACACACACACACACACACACACACACACACGGTGATATGGAAATCAGCATACATTTTCAGCCGTTCACACAGTCAACTATGTTACCCCTAATCGGAATTAATCTCATGAAACACACACACACACACACACACACACACACACACACACACACACACACACACACACACACACACACACACACACACACACACACACACACACACACACACACACACACACACACACACACACACACACACACACACACGGCAAAACGGATATATAAGCAAATATATGTAAGAATGCTCGTACTAAAACTCTATCCATCCATCCATCATCCAATCTTACGTTGCCCCATGAAGAGCGTAGAAGCCCGGGGCAAGGCAGTTGGTCCTGACATTTTTAAGATGAGAGTGACCAGCCTCACTCATCCCTGAGTGGCATTACATGAGCAATAAACCCCAATCACCCCTTGGATATAAACCTTCACCAGTTCAATCCGACTGGAGCACAATAATTACCCACTAAACCACCAGGCGCCAAAATTTGGTTATATGGTTACCACTCAGCGTAGTAAATGGTTTCCTGGTGTACAGGAAACCATTTGGCTTGTCAGTCAATGTAGAGTCACCCACAGGCAGGAGGGAGAGGAAAGAATGATGGAATGAAAGACAGAAGAAGGAATGTAAAGTCACCCGTAGGCAGAAGGAAGAGAAAAGAAAGAAGGAAAAAAAGACAGAAGATGATGGAAGGAAACAAGGACGGAGAACTCTGTCACATACTAAAACAATGACAGTGTTGGAGGATGTGGAAGAGTGTATCCTAAAATATATGTTCACACTTATAGCCAGACACGTAAACTAGAGTGTATCGTGTAACCCATGGCAAAAGAAATACAGAGACATACTACAGCAAATGTAAATCAAGGGTATTGCCTGCAGCACATACCAGATCAGAGCAGAGGAAAATGTGTAAGACACGAATATACCATGTTGCCCGTACCAAAACAAACACACAGCCACACAATAACAAGCACAGTAGAAAAGAAGGAGCAGGTTGGCTTGACAAATAGACACAGCTATGCCATAAGAAACACAGTGCAAGGGAATGAGCAAAATGGCCTGACAAATAATCACAGCCATACCATAACAAGCACAGTGCAAAAGAATGAGCAAGGCGGCGTAACAAATGCACACGGCCATACCATAACAAACACTATGCAAGGGAATAAGCAAGAGGATTTAACAAATGCACACACAAGCATACCAGTATAGTCACAGTCGTGGTAAGGTAGTACAACTCATGATGCGTCTAGAAAGTTATCTTTTGATGTGAATGTCTGTAAACAAGATTGGAAATGTCACAAGCTGCCAACGTGGAGTGGGATCATTGGGCATTTCGCAGTGTCCCATTTCCTTGATGTCAGTTTGCTTAGTGCGAAAAATCCACTGACCTTTTTTTTTTTTTTTTTTTTTTTTTTTTCCCTCGAGTGCATAGTTGGGCACAAATGGTAGCTAACAGTTCCCCTGCTTGTACGTCACAGTTACGATATGTTCATTACTTCCATCACATCAGGAAAATCATCAGTGGGCAGAGATACTGTATACGCCAAGCCTCCCTCACGAATATCAGCCAGCAAATTAAAGTGAAAACTAGAATAGGTGAAATATAATGCTACTTATGTGTTAAGTGGCCTTAATTCATATCCTACAAATGAAATGACCCATCATGTGTGCGTTGCCTGATAGGTTTGGTGAGCTCACTTTCCAATGATTTTGTGTTTGTATGAGCGTGGGTTTGAGGACCTATATTTTATGCTTTCTCTCCCTCTCCTCTCCTCTCCTCTCCTCTCCTCTCTGTCTTTTTATCATTTCTCTTCACTGCTGAAAACATTGCCGAACCAGACACTTCTACCGCCTCTTGGAGTTTCGAACCGAGGCGTTGAAGACATGACCGTCACAAATAAACAGTGAGAGAGGGGGAGAAGAAATCAGACATGTCTAAGAAACAAGGAAACAGATTCATAAACAGATTCATAAACAAACAGGTAGTAAACAAAGTAACAAATTAGTAAGCAGTGATAAGCAAGAAAGCAACTAACATAACTAAGTATACAGTAAATAAGAATGCAAAGAGATATAAAGTGGATAGGAAGCAATGGAGAAATCAAAAGCATAAAAATTATGAAACAGAAACGTATAAGAGGTTAAAGAGAACATTTACATAAACACACAGAGTGAACATACAGAAGGCAACAACCACTTACAGAAGAGAAGCAAGGAGGAGGAGGAGAGAGCAAAGAAGCAGATGAAAATAAATGAAAGGCTTGGAAGTAATTAAGTTTCAGGGCAAAGAGCAAGAGAGACGCAAGCAGACTGGAAACGGTGGAGAGAGAGAGAGAGAGAGAGAGAGAGAGAGAGTTTGATTCATTCGAAGAAAACTTCCTGACCCTCCTCAGGGTAGCTACATTTTATTCACCTACGTTGCGTGCGTGCTTACCTGCCTCTCCTTGCCTGCCTACCTGAGTACCCCTCCGTGCATGCCTACCTACTGCGAATTCCATCCTCCCTTTCTGCCTGCCTCTGCCTGCCTGGTTGCTTGCTTGCTCCTGCTTTCCTGCTTGCTTCCTTTACCTGACCATTCCTTTCCTATCTGTCCGCTTATCTACCTTCCTCTCAGCCTTTCTGCCTAGTACCTACCTACCTCTCTCTGCGTGTCAAGTCATTTGCCCCCTTCCCGGCCTGCCTGTCTGCCTGCCGTTCGTTTCTTTCCCCGCCCTCTGTTCCTTTCTTCATTCCACTACTTCGTTTTCCCTTCGTCCTTTCCTTTACTTGACTCAGTTGTCTTTGTAAGTCCTCTTTTCTTCATTCATATCCCTTAACTTTCTTCCCCACTCAGTATGTGTTTTCAGCTCTTTCTTTGTTTTTCATTCCTTCTCTCCTCTGTCTTTACTTTTACTTTTCTCTGGTTTCTTCTTATTTCTGTCCTCATTTCTTCGGCTTTCCGTCGCAGTTTCCATATTTCATAACAGTATTTATTTTCCTTCCATGTTTTCTCTGGGGCTCATATATTCTGTATTCTCGTAACCGTCTCTCCTTCAATGCTCCTCTCTCATTCCGTTCATGCTGTCCATTTAGGTTATTTGCATAAACCTGAATTAGCAAAGTGGGATGCTGACCCTCAATTTTCGACGATGGTTTTTGAAGCACGTGACGATGATGGAACGTGTTTGGCCTTCCTGTGTGACTGCTGACAGCATTTAGTAATATAGGATGCAGGCTAAGTGACCATAACCACAGGCATTCCATAAATAATCTTCAGAAAGTAGGGGTTTGCATTCCATTTTACGATTTAAAATTTAATCATATGACCCTAAGTCACACTTTCTTAATCGTTCCTTTTATGCCTCCATCCCTTGTTCACTTGTCATTTTTTCTCATGTTTTCTTCCTTTCATTCTTATCCCTTCTTTTCATAAACTCACATTTCCTCGGTCGGGAGTTCCTCCCCCCCCCCTCCGTTCCTTATTTTTCTCCTTTTTTCATGTTATTTCTCCATTTTTCAGCTTTTCATTCGTTTTTTAGCCTCTCTTTTATTTCTCCTCCTTAAATTATATTCACATCTGTTAGTACCATTTTTTTCGTTTCATTCTGTCTTGTATTCATTCTTCCCCCATGCATACGTTTCTCTTGCTTTGTCAGTGTTTTAAAGTAATTTAATCTTAACCTTTGTTTCATTCCTCTTCCTCTTAGTCCCCTCTTTCTCTCGACCTCTGTCAGTAATATATCCTCAGTGTTCTTATCTCTTCTTCCGTTGCTCGTCTAGCTTCTGTTTTGTTTCATTGCAGTTATCGAATACTCGCACCTTTCTCTCTGTTCGCGTGTTTTTTATTTTTAGTCTTTTTTTTTTTCATTCATTGTTCTTTTGAGGCGATAATATTCACCTTATTAAAGTTCTTTAATCCTGAAGGTATTAATGGCGGCTAAAGCCCATCCATTTTGATAAGTCCGCCTTAAGCAGACCAAATTCGTGTGGGCAGCAAAAATAGACATTACTTCCTTTGATTACTGTATAGGAGTTAAACATTAAAAAAGGAAAGATGAAGAAAACTTCAATATCTGATGATAATTACAAAAGCAAATGATGTTAAGAGAATCTGTGGCCTCTTTATATCGTTGCTGACTGACCTCTGTAATGTGGGATGCAGGCTAAACATGTCTAATAATTTCACGTGAACGTAGCGCGTGTCTGACCTCTCCATGTCGCTGTTGTCTGCCCTCTGTAGTGTGGGATGCAGGCTAATTAGAGTTAATAGTCACACGAAGATATAGGGTGCCTGGCCTTATACCGTTAGCGACAGCGTTTAGTAATGTGGGATGCAGGCTATGCAGAATATATAGTCACATGAAGATATAACGTGCCTGGCCTCCTTATACCGTTGTTGACTGCGTATAGTTATGTGGGATGCAGGCTAATCCAGTCCGGTAATCACAGACGGTCCAGTAGTGACGGTCACTAAGTACCGTACGGACTGGCCTTCCCCCTACCGATGGAACCCCTTCAGCCCGTCCACGTCTTTGCCATTATGGTCTGGCTAACGTGACGCTGTTTTATTTAACTTTAGGAAAATGCTTTGTCAGTGAAGGGATTGATGGAGACAGTATGTCCAGTGAAGGATTAATGAAGGCTGCATCTAACAATGCAGAAAGTGTCTAAAGCTGAATAAAAGCAGGTGGAACAAGCAAGAATAAACTGCCTTACAGCCTGTGACTGAAGGGATGTAGTTTTAACCTTTAGTCTGCTATGGTTTGTTTAGCTGTATATAATCCTTTGGTATTAGCTGGAATAAAATAAAATGGTAATGCTTGACAAGATGCTAATATATATATATATATATATATATATATATATATATATATATATATATATATATATATATAAAACTTTCCTGTTACGGTGGGTTTCTGTGAGCCCAATGAAAGCGTCTAACGTTCACCAGAATAAAATACTAGGCTTCCACGTTGCAGTCAGAGGTTTAGCACTGTGCCGTAAAGGCTTCCATATTCTCCTGTGCTTCCTTCCTTCTCTCCTGTTCCTGCATGTTCTTTCCTTGCTTCTCATTTCCCCTTCTTCTTGGTTCCCCCTTCCTCCATCCTCCTCTGTCTCATTTCACTCATTTCCCACCATCCCTTCTAATTTCCCCTGCATTATCCACCCTGCACCTTTCCTTCCACCTCCTCCTCCCCTTTCTCTCTACATCCTCCTCTCTGTCATTCTCCCTCTCCTTTTATGTCACTGACTTCTTCCCATCCCCTTTCTTTACCCTCCCCTTCTCTCCCCTCCCGCCGCCTCCTCATCATTACTGCTTAAGTCACTGGTTTTCTTAACTATCCTCTTGCATTCTCTCCATTACGACGGGCGCGCAGCACCCTTCTTGCTACACATTCTCACCCCTTTTCTGTCCAGTTCTCCAGTGCAGGAGTCGACTGTTACGTTCAGTCTTTCACTTATGCATATGGCCAACTCCAGAACTCTCTTCCCCTGGTCGTCTTTCTCACTGTCTATGAAGTTCAGTCTTTTGAATGCAACGCATCGAGGCATCTAACTCATCTCTTCCTTGGCATTCTTTTTGTACAACGTTCATAGGAAGAAACTTTGCAGGTTTTCTGTTTCAGGTTTGTATTGTTTTAAATTCTCTTTGTTTCTTTTCTTATTTCTTGTTTGTATATAAATAAAAACCTTCTTTCATCTCACCTTTCCTTTCCTCTCCCCATCTCACATCATCCCCCCCCCCCTGCTTTTCCTGTCCTCTATTTCTAATCCTTCCCCTTCCCTAAAGCGTATCCAGTCGTCATTCTGTCATTTCTTTTTATGCAACTTGACTAGCATGACCTTTTCTTGTTGGTAGACGAGATTATTCACCTCAAGACTTACCTCTCGTACTGGAATTCATTTATATACTTATCCATTTTTTTCTTTGTTCATCAGTTCATTCATTCTTTCACTCTTTCATTGATTAAGATTTCATGTAGCCATTTGTTTATATACACCCATTCAACCGTTCATGCAATCACCTAATTCATGTTCATTCAGTCATTTCATTCCTTTGCCATTGACGCATTAGTTCATTCATTAATTTTTGCGTCCATCCTTCCATCCATTTACTCATGCAGTCTTTCATAAATATGTGTAGCCATTTTTTTTTTTTTTTTTTTTTGCATTCGTTCATCCATCCACCCATATCAATGATACTATGCGATAAGCGCTGTTTGTGTGTGTGTATGTGTGTGTGTGTGTGTGTGTGTGTGTGTGTGTATGTGTGTGTGTGTGTGTGAGACCCCCTCGGATTTCGAATTGCCATATATCAAAAGACGCGGAACGACGACCTGACAATGGTGGTGTAAATTGTAATTTTATGGGGTTAGTTTTGCGCGTCACGCACACTTTTGTGCTCAGATTTTCGCCAGACATTGGTAACCCTCTACAGGTCATACCATTGGATGGAATGAGCTGAAATTTCGCATGGGCATGTCCGGTATGTCAGAGCAGGTCCATGTCAGGTTTGGTGTCAGTGCGTGTCTCAGGGGCAAGGTATCATCCATCTGTCTGTAAATATTCTGTCCATCCATTTTACTATCAATTAATCAGTCACTCCCGACGTTTCATGCATCCGTGCCTCTATCCCTTTTTTTCGTGTGTATCTATTCCCACCTTTAATCTATCTATCTGTCTATCAGTCTCTCTTCCCACCTCTCGTACGGCGTCCCTGTCAGTCATCTTGTTTGTACGATCCTGTTCATCTTCTTGTCTCCTCCCCCTCCATTATCTCTCTCTCTCTCTCTCTCTCTCTCTCTCTCACACACACACACACACACACACACACACACACACACACACACACACACACACACACACACACACGTGGAGGGAGAAAATAATTGAAAACAGGAAATTGATAAATGGGGAAATGTAAGGTGTTGATCCGGATGTCAGACAGTTGGGCAATTGGCGTTATTGATGATGATTCTTATGCATTACCAATATGAGTGGAAGTAATATCAATGGATATGGTAATTTTGTTCACCAGTAGCTAAAGATGTCATGAACCAAATGCATGGGAATCATTATATCAATTTGTTTTTATGTTACAAGTTTTAAGGTGGAGGGTTGCGGGTTGATGAAACAGTCACTTAAGTTTTGTCTTTACATGTCTCTCATGCGACACATATCAGTAAAAGTAATGACTGATAATATTATCCACCAAATTTTCCCTGCTGTATATCAAACAGGCTTTAATAATAATATTGCATGGAGGTCAATCACTTTTATAGAGGGCTCAAGCAGGGTTTGATCTGCTAGCCTTACACCTCACAGTAACATTTTCTGTATTATGGGAGACATTATGAGGTCGCAACGAAATAAGTTTAGTTTTAATGTAGAAGTGTATCGTATGTGTAGGTGATAAGGGATGGAACAGTTGGTCACCCTGACTCGACTGGCCTCCGACCTGCTGTGGTGGTGGTGGTAAAGCAGGATGGTCAACTGTTGTCACTGTTTAATTTCAGTTAGTTACCTTCATTATATTTTGGCAGACGTTGCATTGACACTAAAAAATATATTAACCTACATATTGTGAAGGACATTTTCGTTAAGATCTCTTGGCTTCCATTGACCAAATATTATATTCATGCTGGCCTTACGATATCGTGTGGTAAGATTGGGATAAGATGCTGCCAAATCTGGTATGTTTTCTTTCTAATAAAATTCTATCACACCTTTAAGAAAAAAAAAGCTTGTGAGAACACTGGTACAAATAATTATTTAACATAGATGTGCACACCTATTTGTCGACGATTATTCTTTTTTTTTTCTTTTTTTTCTTTTTTCATAATAACTACACCATAAAATACAGCAGCCAGCCATGACCACCGTTACAAGTGACGAAGTTCCTTCATAGAATTCTACGCTTTACTACGGCAGGTTGCCAGGTATCGCCAACCAGCCACTTGACGTGTAGCAGGTTCATATGTCCGCAGGTGTACTAATATCAGTCTTTTACCACAAACCCCTGACGGTATCATTACTCCCACAACGTACCAGTAACTCATGACGTACCAGAATCCTGTGACGTACTAATTACTCTCATGACGCACCAATCCCTGACGTACCAGCAACCCCCATTAAGTACCAGTAACCTATGTCGAACAAGTAACTCCCAAGACGTACCAGTAACACAATTGACGCACTTGTAATTTCCATGACGTTCCAGTAGTTCCCATGACGTGCCAACAACGTGCTAATAACTCCCATGACGCACCAGTATTACTCATGACATACCAGTAACTCCCATGGCGTACTAATAACTCCCATGACGTACTAATAACTCCCATGACGTACTAATAACTCCCATGACGTACTAATGAATCCCATGACGTACTAATGATTCCCTCGACGTACTAATGAATCCCATGACTCGCCAATTACACCGTGATTCACCGGCAACTGCCATAACGTACCAAGAACTCCCACGACGCAAGTAATTCTCATGATAAATCAGTGGTACTCTTGACGTACCAATGCACCATTGACGTACCAATGCGCCATTGACGTACCGATGCATCCTAACTCCCATGACGTACCAATAACTCCCATGACATGCCAGTAACTTCCATGTTGTGCCAGTAACGTCCATGTCGTGTCAGTGCTGCAGTGAGTCATTCTGGTAAGGTCATCGCACTGGCAGGTCAGGGAGGCAATCACGTTAAATGACCACTTGTATCAAGGCCCCTGAGGTGACAGGAAACTCAAGGGCATATTGGATTTCAACATTAACTCTTCCATTACACTGACGGCTGTATTTTTACCTCTCCTCCAGGCCAATTATCTTTGGCTATGACGATGAGGGTTCTTGTTATTTAATTCATGTTACTTCCAGTCGGTTATATTTAACCTTATAATAGCATTTGTCGTTGAAAGAGTTAATGAAAGCAACATTGTCCTCAACAGTTGGTCTAGTCTGCTGTCATCTAAGCTTAATAAGATTGTTTGGCAATAGCAAGAGTAAACAAGCACGGCAACACAGCGCAGCCGCACTCCACCCTAACAGACTGTGTAGCCTACAGGCTTACAGCAAACTCAATTAGTATCATGGTTTGCACAGAAAAAAAATCAGTAAGAATAGCACAATCAGCCCTAAAGCCGTTCTCTGTAACGGAATGCTCCCGATTGCTAGGCAACTCTTTCTCTAAACCTCCTCAATCCGTATCATCGTCATCATCATCAGCAGCAGCCCCGCCCCCCCCTCCCCTAGGGGGAAAGGGTAGGCTACACCATGTCACCCTCCTCACGGACGCTGTAGAGTGAGAAAGAAGACGTGTGTATAGTTAGTGGTTAGCACTTTCCCTGCAGTAAAACATCTCAGTTATTTTATTATTACTGCTTCCATTTGATTCTATTCAGCCTTACTTAGATGTATGGTTGGCGTCATCATTAAGAGGATGCTTTTGTTAACTTTATTCTTGTCCATTACCAGACATTATTCAGCTTCAGAAATACGTGTAGTAGTAAAGGGATTAAGGAACACTGTATCTAACGCCTTCAGTTCCTAAAGTCTCTCGAAAGCTGAATAAATTGGTCTGGTGGCAGCAGTATTAAGCATTATATTCTGGGTGTTTGTGATCGATATTTTTATCTGTGCAGAGAAACACTAAGCAGTCAGCGATTTATACTGCAAGAGAACATAAAAAGATCAGTGTGTTAATCTGACTTCCTATGACTGAAGAGAGAGAGAGAGAGCCAGGAGGTAAGTTTTTGAGACGAGTTTTGGAAAGGAAAGTTTCTGTGGAAGTTTTCCAGTTGGCTGTTTTCATGTCTTGCTCACCGTAATTTTGCCAACTTATGACCGTCCTGGGAGAGAGAGAGAGAGAGAGAGAGAGAGAGAGAGAGAGAGCGGGATTAGAGAAAGTGAGAGAGTGATCGAGATTGAGAGAATTGATATTTGTAAATTGTGTGCGTGTGTGTGTGTGTGTGTGTGTGTGTGTGTGTGTGTGTGTGTGTGTGTGTGTGTGCGTGCGTGCGTGCGTGCGTGTGTGTGTGTGTGTGTGTGTGTGTGTGTGTGTGTGTGTGTGTGTGTGTGTGTGTGTGTGCGTGCGTGTGCGTGTGTGTGTGTGTGTGTGTGTGTGTGTGTATGTGAGAGAGAGAGAAAGAGAGAAAGGAGGTAAGTTTTTGAGACAAGTTTCGGAAGAGAAAGTTTCTGTGCAAGTTTTCCAAATGGCTGTTTTCATGTCTTGCTCATCGCAATTTTGCCAACTTCAATAAGGTCGGGAGAGAGAGAGAGAGAGAGAGAGAGAGAGAGAGAGAGAGAGAGAGAGAGAGCGGGATTAGAGAAACTGAGAGTGATAGAGAGAGATTGAAAGATTTTGTATTTGTAAATGTAAATGGAATGTGTAAGTAAAGGTTTTGTGTGTGTGTGTGTGTGTGTGTGTAAATAAAGGTAGTGAGATGAGTGAGAAATTGTGTTGTGTGTGTGTGTGTGTGTGTGTGTGTGTGTGTGTGTGTGTGTGTGTGTGTGTGTGTGTGTGTGTGAGAGAGAGAGAGAGAGAGAGATTATGTATATAGTAGATATTAGAACAGTGATTAGAGGATTAGCAGGGAATTAGAGGGGAGTGGGAAGAGAGGGAAATAATTATGAATGACATATCAAGAAGGGAACATCAATTATATATTCACTTCAGCACGACTAAATGTTTTTCATTGGAATATTGATGTTTCCAGGTGATTTTATTCACGTAAGAGTTCGTACCATCCATCTTAGAAGGCTTTCCGAATGTCTTAATTATCATTTAATTACAGCATAGTGGCTCAGTGGGTTAGAGCCCTCCGCTCTGACCGAAGGGTCGGAGGATCGAATCCACCCAAGGGTCATCGATAGACATCAGGAAGGGCATCCGGTCATAAAATGCTACACGCTCCAGTCCAAAAGTCCTCTACCCAGAGGCAACGCCTTAGCCCTTCGGGGATACCTGGCGTAAAACCAAATTATTATTTTTATTTTTATTATATATATATATATATATATATATATATATATATATATATATATATATCTTAATCATGTCGTTCCAGTTGATAAAAAAATTATAACCCTTTCATGGTGGGAACACTTCTAGTTTTCTATTCCAGCAAACACCAGGCGATTTATATTATGTTGAGAGTGAGTCATAGGAGCCAGAGAGAGTTGATACTGTCACCATTAACCCTGTTGTTGTCGGGATAAATCTGGCATTGTATTCCAACAAACACCAGGCGATTCTATCATGCTGAGGATGAGCCATAGGAGCCACACAGTTAATGTTGTCACCAGTAACCCTCTCACCTCTAGTGACGTATTTTATTTGTGTATTTTTACTACATCCCAGCGATTTCATTTATTACTTAGGACAGGCCTCTCGTATTTTAGGAATAAATATAGGCTGTGTCTAACCCCTCCAGTTAGTATAACAAGTCTCCTAAGCTGGATAGAGCAATTTGAAGGTACCAAGAATGAAGTGCAATGTCGTGGTACTAAAGTTGTTAATATCAGCATGTTGGATGCTTACCATAGTACGGTTGTGTGTTACTATGTAAAGTAGCATGACAAATGGTGACCCAGTTATCAGCATACTACTTCCACAAGATATAATAGGTGTGGTGCGATGGGAGGGTGTTGGGAGGGGAGGGGAAGACTGAGAATCCTTAAACTTAGTATAGCTGCTGTAGCTTTACCAGTGTCTGTTGTGTATGTATAGTTGCTCAGCCAATGATAACCCAGATTCTGAGGTAGTGTGTCCACAAGCTGTTTGGTGGGAGGGGGAGGAGGTGCGGGTAGGTGGCAGGGCTTTAGGACCGTGAAAGTCAATATGTTTGGCCTTTACTATGGGTCTTTTGTGTGTGTACAGTTGAACAAGCAAAGGTGACGTGATTAGTGTGTTAAAGTATCCACAAGCAGTGAAGTGTGATGGCTAGGATGGAGGAGATAGGACCCAAATCATTGACAGTTTGAGAATATGAAGCTGCACGTCCGAACATTAACTGATTACTGAGGTACAACATACGCAGGCAGTGAAGGGAGAAGGGAGGGAAACCTGTGCACTGGAAAATGAGTAGACTTGGCCTTTTCCCAGACTTATTATGTGTGCAAATTGGCAGAACCAGAGGTGGCCCAGCTACTGACATAACATCCACAAAGTCGGACAACAAAAGGTGTCCTGGTTACTATGATACAGCATAGGGACGCATTGCAGGGATGGAGGCAGCATAGTGACGCATTGCAGGGATGGAGGTTATAGGAACGGGGGAAGGGGCTTAGAACCCTGGAATTACTGGGCTTTACCTTCACCGTTGGCCTGTTGTGCGTGCAGGGTTGCATAACAGATGACCCGGCTGCTGCAGTGAAATGACCTCAAAATGTGATACATCGTGGAGACATGGTAGGGGCAGGGGAGTAAGAACTTCAATCTACTTATCGCTACTATCATAGTATTCCTACATGCCACTACTACCATAGTATTCCTGCATGCCACAACCACCATAGTATTCCTACATGCCACTACTACCATAGAGTTCCTACATGCCACTACCACCATAGTATTCCTACATGCCACTACTACCACAGTATTCCTACATGCCAGTACTATCATAGTATTCCTACATGCCAGTACTACCATCGTATTGCTACATGCCAGTACTACCATCGTATTGCTACATGCCCATACTACCATAGTATTGCTACATGCCCATACTACCACAGTATTCCTACATGCCACTACTACCATTGTATTCCTGCGTACCACTACTACCACAGTATTCCTACGTGCACAGGGGGACAGAAGTATTAAGCTTTAATATATAAAATCTGTCACTAAAGCAAAGGTATTTGAAAGCTGTCTAAGCTGACGTGAATACGGCTACTCTTACTGAAGGGTTTATAATCAGTGTCCGTTAGTCCCATGTATCTAATATCTTTTATATCATTCATGCTGCCTTTAGACTTATTTATTCTGCTTAGGAGAAAATCCCTCGTAGTGAAGAAGCTGTGTAAGTATTTAAGACTGCTGAGATCAGAGGACGTAGGACAGAGGGAGAAATTGGTTAAAAGAAATGACAGAATGCTTGTGTGTGTGAAAGGCAGACAGAACTTCAAAGAACGTTAGACAAAGGCTGGTCGATGGAGAGAGTGGGGGCGGGGGATTACGTGGAGTGCTAGGTTTCTCAGTAATTTTGCGTTGCTAGATTAAACTCCTTCACACTGATGGTACTTGTAGTGTATTATTGCTGTCTCCAGACGCTTGTATTCACCTTAGGATAAACTTTTCTAATTAGACTAGTATATATATTTTCCCCAACTCCTTCACAAAAACCATATCCTGCTATGTGTAATAACATCAGCAAGTAGTAGCCAGAATAAAACTATAATGAGTCTTGGTATTAAGGAGGATAATTACATGGCAGTATTTGTGTTTGTACGTACCAGCCTTATTTCATTCATACAGGATGTCCCAGCACTTGACGCACTGACTTTACAAGGGGATTCTTGCATCCTTTATAAGTAACAAATGTTATATCAACATGGGTCCAATTCTTGCACCCTTTATAAGTAACAAATGTTTTATCAACATGGGTCCAATTCTTGCACCCTTTATAAATAACAAATGTTATATCAACATGGGTCCAATTCTTGCATCCTTTATAAGTAACAGTTATATCAACATGGGTCCAATTCTTGCATCCTTTATAAGTAACAAATGTTATATCAACATGGGTCCAATTCTCAACCGTGTTATACCAACATGGGTCCAATTCTCAACCGTGTTATACCAACATGGGTCCAATTCTCAACCGTGTTATATCAACATGGGTCCAATTCTCAGCCGTGACGGACCTACACTTACTGATAACCTTAGGAGTGAATTAGGAAGGAGACATTTTTGCTGGTAAGGACAGTAGTAATTGTAGCTCCGTAGCGGTTGAAAACTGGACCCATGTTGATAAGGCATTTTGTACTCCTTAATCAGACCAAGAATAATGGAATGAAGTTAGTACGTCAAGTGCCGACACACCCTGTATATATGACTAATGAAGTTAGTACGTCAAGTGCCGACACACCCTGTATATATGACTAATGAAGTTAGTACGTCAAGTGCCGACACACCTTGTATATATGACTAATGAAGTTAGTACGTCAAGTGCCGACACACCCTGTATATATGACTAATGAAGTTAGTACGTCAAGTGCCGACACACCCTGTATATATGACTAATGAAGTTAGTACGTCAAGTGCCGACACACCCTGTATATATGACTAATGAAGTTAGTACGTCAAGTGCCGACACACCCTGTATATATGACTAATGAAGTTAGTACGTCAAGTGCCGACACACACTGTATATATGACTAATGAAGTTAGTACGTCAAGTGCCGACACACCCTGTATATATGACTAATGAAGTTAGTACGTCAAGTGCCGACACACCCTGTATATATGACTAATGAAGTTAGTACGTCAAGTGCCGACACACACTGTACTGTATATATGACTAATGAAGTTAGTACGTCAAGTGCCGACACACACTGTATATATGACTAATGAAGTTAGTACGTCAAGTGCCGACACACACTGTATATATGACTAATGAAGTTAGTACGTCAAGTGCCGACACACACTGTACTGTATATATGACTAATGAAGTTAGTACGTCAAGTGCCGACACACACTGTATATATGACTAATGAAGTTAGTACGTCAAGTGCCGACACACACTGTATATATGACTAATGAAGTTAGTACGTCAAGTGCCGACACACACTGTATATATGACTAATGAAGTTAGTACGTCAAGTGCCGACACACCCTGTATATATGACTAATGAAGTTAGTACGTCAAGTGCCGACACACACTGTATATATGACTAATGAAGTTAGTACGTCAAGTGCCGACACACACTGTATATATGACTAATGAAGTTAGTACGTCAAGTGCCGACACACACTGTATATAGGACTGGTTTGTATTCTCCCTTGCACCATTTTACTCTTTTTTTTCCCAGACTCATGTGTATCTTTCCCATTCATGTTCTTCCCCCATCTCTCTCTCTCTCTCTCTCTCTCTCTCTCTCTCTCTCTCTCTCTCTAGTCTTTCTCTCTTTCTTCACCATTTTTCCCCTTATCTCCTCCCCGCCCCTATCATCTCTACTCTCCGTATTTATCACTTCTCTCCACCTTCCCTCCCCTCCACACCACAACCCTCCCTTTCTATCACTTCCCTTCTCATTCCACCCTTCCTCTCCCTCTCCAGTCCTACACCTTCCCTTCCCAACCCCGTCCCCTCCCCTTCTCCATCCTCTCCCCATCCCCTTCCCCCTACCCCTCCTCTCCTCTTATTCCCCCTTCCCCACCACAATAAAAAAAAAAAAAAGCCGCCCAACTGGCACGAGTTTTTCACCTTCATCAACGTTGGTGGCTTCCCGTTTTTCAAGCAGTTTTTTTCCGTAAATCTTTTCCTTCATTTTTGCACTGACTTCTTTTCCAGTGTCAAGTTTCTTCGTCGCCAACTTGGTATTGACATTTGGGCGGAGGGTGGGAGGGATTGGGATGGGGAGGGAGAATTTGAATGGGGAGGGAATATTTTGGTTGGGGAGGTGGAGGAAAAAAGGAAATTCGATTGGGGAGGGCAGGAGAAAAGGGGGAATTTGACATGGATAGTATATGGGAGGGAGCATCTAGATGTCAGGCAAGAGGGAGGGAGAGTAAATTTGGCTGAGGGTAGGGAGAGAACTTTCGTGGTAGAGGGGTTGAATATGTGATGGTGTGACGGAGGGGGAATTTGGCACGGGGGCAAGAAGAAGGGGAGGAGGCTGGAATAATATGAATAAGGTGATGGGGGAACTTGAAAGGGGGTAAGGGGTGGGGGTATTTGGCTTTGAGGAAGAGGGAAAATGTGGCTGGAGAAGGAGAGGGAGACGAGGATACTAGCTGGTGGGAGGAGGAGGGGGATTTTAGTGATAGAGAGGGCAGGGAAATTTGGCTGGAGGAGGGGGAAGGGGGGAATTTGAGTGGTGGAAGGGGAGGGGAGAATATTACTGGGGGAAGGGAAGGAGGAGTTGACTAGGGGAAAAGGTGGGGAACTTTGCGCCCACCCGCCTCCCCTGTCTCAGACTTTCTATCCATGTTGTTTTTCCTGTTTTCCTTTCATTTCCGTTTCGTTCTTTTTCTCCTCGTCGTTCTTCTTTTTGTTCTCCTTTCTTTCCTCTTTCTTCACCTCCCCATAATTACTTCTTTCCATCATTTTCTTTTCATACTCTATTTTCTCACCATGTTCTCTTGCTTCCTTATCATTTACTTTCCATTCTTCCTTGTCCACCCTCTCTCTCTCTCTCTCTCTCTCTCTCTCTCCAAATGTCTGCTTTTATCTCCTTGTTCCCTTCTTTGACCTCCACATGAGTATCGCAGTAACACACACACACACACACACACACACACACACACACACACACACACACACACACACACACACACACACACACACACACACACACACACAAAATACTGAAAAAGCTCTAGAAAATGTTGGTCCTTTTTCATTTGAACACATCGATTTCCTGTTTTATGTACAGCCGGTGACAAAAGTTCTTTTAATATTTCAGCTTATACTTCTCACTTTCCTTAGCTGGCTAATATTCTTACGGTGAGAGAGGCTTGGTATGTTTCTCCTCCCATAGATGTCTCTCTTTGATATGATGTGTCAGGGAGTAGAGTGGCAGACATGCCGTAAGTTTGAAGTATGCGCAGTGGAATAGTAGGCCAACTTTTGTATCCGACTGTACATGCCAGTTCGTGGCGTGTACCCCATCCTCACTTCCTATTTCCACCTTCCCGATTCTCCTTCTCGTTCCCCCTACTCCTTCCCCTTCTTTCTACCTCTCACCATTTCCCCCTCCTACTCCTCGCCCCTTCCTGCTCCTCCATCCCTCTCCTTCTTCTTCTCATTCTCCTCTATCTTCCTTCCCCTCTTCCCATCTCTCTCTTCTACACACTCTCCTTAATTTTGTCCTGCATTGAATTGTGCAATAGTCATGCCATTGGTGTTATTAACCCGCTTTTTATGAGGTTCTTACCAAGATGAGTGAAAGGTTATGGGAAGACCACAGTCATGTCTGGGGTTATGACTTAAAATGGATAGTGGGAACATTGTTGTACCCCTGAGCGACGAGGCAGCCTTATCTAAGCTGAATATAATGGTTAGGAGGTAAAGACTTAAAGGTGGAAGCAGACATTACCAGGCGCTTAGCCGCGGTGCTCATCTCAACTTGAAGTGGAGGGTTATTCCTCCACTGACATAAGATACAGGGACATCGCATCCTTAAAGGTACCGGTATTACAGTTAGGATGGACACCTAAGTCGAGTGGCACCAGTTGCCCATACCAGATTCGAACACTGGTGGTGTCGGGCCGGCAACTTCGGAGTTGGCAGTGCAAACCACTAGACCACCGCGGCGGTCAGGAGGACGACAGAGTAATATAGAAATGACATCGTCACACTGGATGGGTTAATGATTTCTGATACATCGTACAATATTTTGACTAAGAATATAAGAACAGAAGATGACTACAGTAGACAGGGCAGCTCATAGGCGGCTCTTGTCTAAGGGTATGACCCATCTTCACGAGTAAGGCAAGGCTAGTGAAGAAAAAGACTCTCCCTGCCCATGAAACCCTCCAGCAGGAAGTTACTGCAATGAATGCCAAGCAGCACAAGAAAACTGTCACGGAATTTTATGGGAAAGGACGAAAGGAAGTTATTTACTCCTGTTGTGAAAAAGGATGGAGGAAAAACCAGGTCTTCAGGTGTCAGATCTCTGAATGATCCTGTCTCCATTTCCTCCCGACCTTTGATCTTTTCCTTTGGGGCACTGGGTGTATTATTTCTCGTTGTGTGTGTGTGTGTGTGTGTGTGTGTGTGTGTGTGTGTGTGTGTGTGTGTGTGAGAGAGAGAGAGAGAGAGAGAGATTGTAGTCATTGTTCCTTATACCAGTTGCAGTACTTATTGTAAAACCTAACTCTTGTGTCCGTAACTTTGTCGTAGTCGTGCCCTCCTGCCAGTGTGACCTGCTCTGTTAAGTGTGGAAGCTGAGCCAGGGTTTGTATTTACCAAGGATCTTTTAAGTGGGGAAGCTGAGCCAGGGTTTGTATTTACCAAGGATCTTTTAAGTGGGGAAGCTGAGCCAGGGTTTGTATTTATCAAGGATCTTTTAAGTGGGGAAGCTGAGCCAGGGTTTGTATTTACCAAGGATCTTTTAAGTGGGGAAGCTGAGCCAGGGTTTGTATTTATCAAGGATCTTTTAAGTGGGGAAGCTGAGCCAGGGTTTGTATTTATCAAGGATCTTTGAAGTGGGGAAGCTGAGCCAGGGTTTGTATTTATCAAGAATCTTTTAAGTGGGGAAGCTGAGCCAGGGTTTGTATTTATCAAGGATCTTTTAAGTGGGGAAGCTGAGCCAGGGTTGGTATTTATCAAGAATCTTTTAAATGGGGAAGCTGAGCCAGGGTTTGTATTTATCAAGAATCTTTTAAGTGGGGAAGCTGAGCCAGGGTTTGTATTTATCAAGAATCTTTTAAGTGGGGAAGCTGAGCCAGGGTTTGTATTTATCAAGGATCTTTTAAGTGGGGAAGCTGAGCCAGGGTTTGTATTTATCAAGAATCTTTTAAATGGGGAAGCTGAGCCAGGGTTTGTATTTATCAAGAATCTTTTAAATGGGGAAGCTGAGCCAGGGTTTGTATTTATCAAGGATCTTTTAAGTGGGGAAGCTGAGCCAGGGTTTGTATTTATCAAGGATCTTTTAAGTGGGGAAGCTGAGCCAGGGTTTGTATTTATCAAGAATCTTTTAAGTGGGGAAGCTGAGCCAGGGTTTGTATTTATCAAGGATCTTTTAAGTGGGGAAGCTGAGCCAGGGTTTGTATTTATCATGGATTTTCAGCAAGTTTTACCAAATCCCTAGTTAACTTTTCAGAAATCGTTGGCTTTTTATTTTTTTTTCCTTCATGTGATTATTTAGAAGTTTCTTGGTGTTGCATTAGCCATACATTATATCTAACAGTACGCATTTTACTGTGACGGGGTGAATGAAAACTACAGCTTCTCCTCCTGTTAGAGAAGTCTCGCTTTGTCTGAACTGAATCGTGTGGAAATGGCAGAAATGTCATTGTATTGAAGGGGTTGACACTCGAGCATCTGTGACTCTGTGGCTGAATAAGGAAGTCTGACGGTAGCCACAATAAAATACTTGAGTTATCCTCATCATGCATCATGAGAACTTTAATGGTGAGCCTTTAACATCCTTAGGCTCTAATGGCTCACACTGAACACCATGAAATGATCTGGTGTTAAATACAATAAAATACTAGAGTTTTCCCTATCATGCATCATGAGATAAATAACTGGGAAAACCTTTAATGTCCATATGCTCTCATGACATATTCAACATCATGAAATGATCTGGTGTTGGCTGGAATACAGTTCCAGAGTTGTCCTGTTCGTTGGACAGATATGCAGTTTTCATGAGAATTAAGTCTCTGTAACAGTTTACTTTTACAAAAAATAATTGTCATTGTCATAATTTTTCACTTTAATGTTGACGCTTGTTTGATTGTGAAAGGTTGCTGGTTCTTTGAAAGCAATAATAAGGAATATGGAAGTGAGCATGGAAGTAAAAAATATGTTGCATGACAGTATTATGATCCTCACTCTAACGTATGGAAGTGAAGCTTGGACCCTTTTGGATAGACACAGGTCAAGTGCAAGAACAATGGAAATTAGTTATTTGAGAGGAACGTGTGTAGTCAGTACTGAGAAACAGAGAATTGAGGAAGTAAAGAAGCCTTGTGGTGTTGATGTGAATGTGATTGAAAGTGTAAAGAGATATTACTGTGAGATGATATGGCCATGGGGAGAGGGTGGGGAATGAGACACTGACTAACGATTGTGCGTGAGTGAGATGGAGGGGGATACCAATGATGAGATGGAGGGATGGAGTGGAGAGATACTTGAGGGAGGGGTTTGTGAGTTGAAGGAAAGGCAACCAAATGTCAAAGGACAGAATGTCGTGGAGGCGATTTATGTTCACCCCTTACAGGATTGAGGCGTCTGGCAGTAGATAGATAAACTGATTGATTGTGAAGTGTATGGTAGTTGTATTAGTGAAAACAAAATTTAAAAACAAGGCATCAGAATCATTTGATTTGTTGCATTTTTTCACATTAATATTCGCTATGATTTGTGAAGTGTATGGTAGCCGTATGATTGAAGACAACAGTATAAACAAGTCTTGTACACAGCGTAAGTTAAGAAAGTTTGTACATTTTGGTACCTACTCACACCCTTATATCTCACCCACTCTCACTTAACTCCTTCAGTCCGATGACTGTATTTTTCTCACCGGTAAGGAGAGTATGTTTTCACCCCTGTTTTTTTTGTTTTTTTGTTTGTCTGTTAGTAGGATTACTCAAAAACTAAAAGAGAGATTTAGACCAAATATGGTGGGTAGCTAGCCCATGTCCCAGAGAACAATCGATTAACTTTGGGGACCGATCCGTATCGTATTAGAGATTCTGGATCCGGAAAACATTTTTTGTGAAACCGTAATTATTGATGAGAATACCTGTTATGAAGAGTGGTTTGGAAATTACGTTGCCCTTGTCGGAGAGCTGCGCTTCAGTGAGTGCCCCTCAAGTTTATTCTTGCGCACATCATGATTTTATTTACCTCATTATAAACTTTTCTATTTGGAAGGGTTAGGAGTCTTCTTCACTAACACCCTTCACTGCCAGATGTCTCCTTTTAGCTGCATGTCATCGTCAGCGAGCAGCAAAATTATCCCAAAAATTGTGTCCACGGGCTGAAGATGTCAGAAGGTGGTGGTGGTAGTAGTGGCAGTGTTAATGTGATAATAGTAGTAATGGCAGTGGTGGTGGTGGTGGTCACGGTGGTGGTGGTAGTAGTGGCAGTGTTGATGTGATAGTAGTAGTAATAGCAGTGGTGGTGGTGGTAGTAGTGTTGACGGTGGAGGTGGTAGTAGTGGCAGTGTTGATGTGATATTAGTAGTAAGGGCAGTGGTGGTGGTGGTGGTGGTGGTAGTAGTAGTAGTAGAGTTCACGGTGGTGGTGGTGGTAGTGGCAGTGTTGATGTGATAGTAGTAGTAATGGCAGTGGTGGTGGTGGTAGTAGTAGTAGTGTTCACGGTGGTGGTGATAGTAGTGGCAGTGTTGATGTGATAGTAGTAGTAATGGCAGTGGTGGTGGTGGTGGTGGTAGTGGTGTTCATGGTGGTGGTGGTAGTAGTGGCAGTGTTGATGTGATAGTAGTAGTAATGGCAGTGGTGGTGGTGGTTGTGATAGTAATGGCGGTAGGGATGATGATGATAGTAGCTGTAATGGCAGTGGTGGTGGTGGTAGTAGTAGTAGTAGTAGTAGTAATGGCAGTGGTGGTGGTAGTAGTAGTAGTAGTAGTAATGGCAGTGGTGGCAATGATGATAGTAGTGGTGGTGGTGGTAGTAGTAGTAGTAGTAGTAATGGCAGTGGTGGTGGTAGTAGTAGCAGCAGTAGTAATGGCAGTG
The DNA here is from genome assembly GCF_032717465.1 of Coenobita brevimanus. Classification (NCBI taxonomy): domain Eukaryota; kingdom Metazoa; phylum Arthropoda; class Malacostraca; order Decapoda; family Coenobitidae; genus Coenobita; species Coenobita brevimanus. The sequence continues at coordinate 33,266,962 of NC_136982.1, forward strand.
GTGGTGGTAGTAGTAGTAGTAGTAATGGCAGTGGTGGTGGTAGTAGTAGTAGTAGTAATGGCAGTGGTGGTGGTAGTAGTAGTAGTAGTAGTAGTAGTAATGGCAGTGGTGGCAATGATGATAGTAGTGGTGGTGGTGGAAAGTGATCAGGTTAAGTTTGAGTTATTTTGGTGTTGTGTGTGTAATTAGCTGACGAGGATGGTGGGGGTTAAGGCCGACTGCAGCTGCGGCGCCAGACATTAGTATTACGGGTAATATTCTGAGTGGCTTTGCAGACTTCCTAACACCACATCCTTACAGGTTTATTCTGCATATTACACCTAGGAATCTCATTATCATTTTGCAAGTTGTAGGCGAGATTCAAAGTATATCAGTGTCAGAAATGTATGAATTAACGTAAAAGGGAATATCAAGGCGTAATATCCTTAATAAATCGTAAAGAAAATGTGCTACGGAGCCTCCAGTGGTACCAAGAATACGGCCATGTATTTCATTTGTCTTTCTTCACCTTCATATACACTTTACCTTCTTCGTTAAACTGGTGGCATTGTAGCATTGTTGTCGTTGTCTCCAGACGATTATATATAGGTCAGGTGGGGCGCCTCGTATTCATTAGGTTAGAGTCTCCATCATCACACTCAGTACCATGACGCATTTTTACTGTGTTCCTGTTACCACCAGTCGGTTGTATTTAACTATAGACAAACGTTGTCTATGCCTTTGTTCCGATATTCACTTTTCGCTGTTCCTGTTTTATGTACAGCTGTATATTTTGTACACTCATGTTTAGATCTGCTCTTTCCTCTTTCCAGCATGCCTCGTGTTTTCTCTGTGCCATATCCGTCACCAGGAGCGTGGCTTTGTGTCAGTGCTCCCCTCCATAATCCTTCAACAAAAAATCTGAGGGAGCGTCCGTATGAAATGGCCGGTTTCATGCAGTCCTCCGGGTTCACGTCTAGATGTGCCTGGGGCCACAACACCAATATCACCCCTTTTTTTTTTCTCCTTCTTCTTTCATTTTCATCCCCACCCCTCCATTTAATTTATTTTCATTCCTTCTTTTCCACCCATTTTGCTTTCCACGCTTCCGTCTGTCTGTGTCCATTTTCTTCCGTTATTTTTTAATCTTTTTCATCCCCACCCTTCCCTCTGTGTATTCATTATCGTCCCCTCCTCTTCCACACATTGTCTTTTTCATTCCTCCATCTTTCTTCATTTTTGCCCTCGTGTAACTCATTTTTATACCAATCCATATATTTGTTTTCCAGTTCCCTAACTCATTTTAATATTCACCCCTCCATCTGTTTCCATCTGTTTTCATTCATTCTTTCCCCTCATTTCCATTGTTTTCATCTCCTCTTTCATCTGTTTCCTCTTGCTCTGCCCTTCGTCTGTTTTGTTATGCGTCCCCTTTCTGGCGTATTCGTATATATTACTTCCTCCTTTCCCTTGCTTATTCTGCTTTCATCCCATTCTTCCCATTAATATATATTTAATCTCTCTCTCTCTCTCTCTCACACACACACACACACACACACACACACACACACACACACACACACACACACACACGTAACTGTTTTACTTATTCCCTGCATTTTGCCCCACTCCTCATTTCCGCTTTTCTCCTATTCCTTTTTAATTCAGTATATCTTTATCCCTACTCCATATTTGCCTTTCTTGTATCTCAGTCATCCCCTTCTTTTTCCCCTCTTGCTCCTCCTCAGTTTTCCTCTGCTAATCCCCTTCATCGCGAGGCGTCTTTCCTAACCTCAGTAGAGTCGTCTGTCGGTGGAAAGACTAAAAAGGAGGTCGTGGAACTGATGTTTATTTGTTCAACTCATCGCGTAGACTTGTTAGTACTTTCCTTAAGGCACAGCAGTCCTCCTACAGGCCACATAAGCCTCGCATGTAGTCACTTCGGGGGTTAAATGGTGATACCCACCGTCCATATTGAATACACTTTCAAGACTGGTGTAGTGGTAGTAGTGAGGGTGTTTTTATGACATTTCCGTGTGTCTGGAGAAGGGTCAGTAAAGTTTCCTAATGCCCAACTCAAGTGTCAAGCTGTTCCCTGCCCCGTTGAGTGTAGAGGGGAACAGGGCAAGGAGGAAGGACAGGAGGGAAAGAAGAGATGAGAGAATAGAGAGAGAAAGGAGAGAGGTTAGGTAGGTAATGAGGTCTCTATGGAGGGGTGAGTGTTGTGGTAACTTATACATGCCACCTGACACCGCCACCCGTACACCCCATCACACACCCTCCTCACCCTCCCTCCCTTAATCAGTTGTATATACTGTAATACTTCTCCCTCACCGCCCTGCACAGTCCCAACAAGGAGAGGATAAATGGTACACCAACCCAGACACTCAGGCTCCTGTGACTGTCTCAGCGGAATAAAATCGTCTGGCGTCAGCTGGAATAACATAGGAGACACGACCATGAGAGGGTCAAGGAAGGAGTGCCAGGGAGCCTCCTTAGCCCACGGGAATGTCAGCTCAGGGCGTCGCCTCAGGGAAGTTGGGTCTTGGCCTTTGTCGGATTTCCTGCTTCCTTGCCACTTTCACGGATCCGTAATAGACGCGCCACTATTATTGACCTTTTCCTCCCCTGTCCACGTGAAGGTGTTTTTCGTTGTGCAGATATCCAATTCTGAATGAAAAACGTTTAGAACGTTATTGCAGCACAGTATTTATTGATATTTATGTTATTTATTTATTGTGACAGGAAACTTTGAAAATTAGGAAGCTGTTTTGGTACCGTTTGCGCCTTAACGTGTCCGCGATATCAACTTATTTACCTGCTTATTCCAGGCGAAATTATTTTATTCTCTCTCTCTCTCTCTCTCTCTCTCTCTCTCTCTCTCTCTCTCTCTCTCGAGTCTAGAGAGAGAGAGAGAGGCCCTCCATCTGTTATCCTTTCTCTCTTCATCTGTATACCCCCTCTTTCTTGATCTGTTCTGTCTACCGCTTTATCAGTTGGCCCATTATCTCTGTATTTATCGCTCTCTCTCCCTCCCTCCCTCTGTTTCCCTTTTTCTATATCTGTCCCCCTCTTTCTCCATCTGAATCCTCCTCTTTTCCGTTTCTTGTCTCATGCTTCTCTTTTTCTCCCTTCTCCCCTCCTCTGTTATTCTGTTACTTTTCCCTCCTGTGTTCCCTTCCCCTTTCCATTTTTATCCTCACACTTTTCCCTTTGCATTTCTCTTTTCCTCCGTTTTTCTTCGTTTCTACGTCTGTGCAGTTCTTAACATTTCTGTGATTCCGTGTGTGGGGTTGCGACGTGAAAACTAAGTAAGTGTAAAAAGCCAAAACGTGTAATGGTGTACGGTTTTCACTGCCCTCAACCTCGCTTCATTCCACCCACACACTTACACACCTTTTAGCGCCTTCACCATGACGAAATTTTACCTTTATTCGTTCAGCCCTCAGGTGATTTTATGCAACTTGACACCGTGTATCCGCCGACATATATACTGTATATATATATATATATATATATATATATATATATATCAGCAGCAGCCGTTGAGGTCCACTGCAGGACCTGCCTATCCCTACCGAAGCAGGGATGATACAGCCAATGTATCTCTACCAGTGGCTTAGGCTGTCTGGTAGAGACTGTATGTAGGGTGAGAAGTGCTTGTGAGTGTAATTGTAGTGTTGTAGTGGCTTGGGATGTGTGTGTAGTCTGTGAACCAAGTGTAATCGGCCCGCCTTAAGCCGAGTGGGTGCAAGCATACTAGTATGCGATACCGGTTCAACCACAGCACCCCTTGTGTCCGCCAAAGTAGCAAGTGGCTAGGTGAACGCTTCCCAAAGTTTTTACAACTCTGGCGGGAGGCGAACCCGCGCTCACCAGCGTGCGAAACGCACACTCTACCACTGTACCACAGAGGCTCCATATATATATATATTATAGTTAATTCTTGATATTTTCAGAGATTTTGTTAACTCTGGAACCATTTGTAGTGACTGGGTAGTAAACAGGTGTCCATTAACCCACCATTCACAGTCTCATTTATTTCCCTTAAGGTGAATAAATCGTTTGAAGGTAGCAAGAATATTTGTAAAATACGTCACAGAACTGAATGGATTAAGGGATGATCAGGAACCCCCCCCCCCACCCTGCCTCCTTTCAGGCACACACTGCCTGTAACGCCTTCAGCAGCACCAGGTCTTGTATATCATATTATTGTTGCTGCAGATGATTTCAAGTAGTGTTAAGGTGAGGAACACCGCCTACCCCGCCTCGCTTCAGACACTCACTACTTTACTTTGAACCTGTGGTATATTATACTTTGTTACCTTCAGACACTACTGTACTTTGAACTCATATATATACTTTGTTACCGTCAGACACTACTGTACTTTGAACCTGTGCAGTATATTACTTTGAACCCGTGCAATATATTATACTGTTACCTTCAGACACTTGTATTCAGCCTGGGAGATGGCCATCGTAGGGAAGTGATTGACACAATCTATACTGTATATCACCAGAAGTGCGATGACTTGTATATTATTTTTTCTTGCTTTCGTCAGACGACACTGCGCAGCGGTTGTGCCTCTCGTGAAACGCTAGAATCCTTTGGAGGTTTTTCAGCGCTGCCAAGTGCGCAGCGCGTTCTTCTGTCCTCACTGGTTGAGGAATACGATAGCCTGCAGTATCCTTGTGCCATACGCCACGAGTGAGTTAATCGGGAGTAGGCCTAATTTATTTTTGATGAAATAAGTGATAGTTGTGGTATTGATGTGAATGTGATTGAAATCGGTAAGATAAACACTTTGAGATGGAAAGGATGAAAATAACCGTTGGAGTGTATGTAAGTGAAGTGGAAGGGGAGGGGGGAGGCAAAGGATGAGATGTAGGGATGGGATGGAGAGATATTTTCGTACTCTATGCGAGAGTGGGTGAGTTGGAGGGAGGGCAGCCAAATGGTAGAGGACAGGGCGAAGTAGAAGCATTGTTTGTGGCCACCGCTTACGGGATTCCTGCGTCTGGCTATAGATAAATTAATAGATTGATTTGGGTACTAGCGTTAATACTGGCACCATTAACCTTGCTATGGGCCATTAACCTTGCTATGGTCGCCTCAGCATCTTGTTATTGTATTCTTTGTAACACCAGACTATTTACAAATGAGTCATAAGAGCATGTGTGTTAATTAAGAGGATATAAAAAGTTAATTGTGGTAAACGTGTAGTTTTTTTTGGCACCATTAACAGTGTCATTGTCGGGACAATTGTAATTATTCCATCTAATGCGTGACGATTGGAGTCAACTGAGAGTAAGTGTACATCCTAAAATTGTTAATACTGTCACCCAAACTCTGTCACGGTCTTGTCAGCTCTTATATTATACTTTGACTGACACAAGACGCTGTTCGTCAGCGAAGGGTTAATGATACGAGCCTGAAACTGTTAATTAAGAGGTAATTAAAAGTTAAATAAGGTAGACTTGGGTAGTTCTTTTACCCTGATTATAAAAGAAGCCCTGGATGGCCCTGATAGAAAATCGATTGGACCCGGATTGCCCACTGAAGCGAGGAAAAGAAAAAATGTTGCTCTGTTAATATCTCACTTTTTTCTTTAGCATTTTTCCTCACCTCTTTTCCTCTTGTGCCTCTCTCCTCATTATACCTTCCTTCATTTTTTGTCTTCGTTCCCTCATAGTCTCTGTTCTTTTCCTCCGTCTTTCCGAGTCATGTAGCTGAACACTACTGTCTTTCCTTTCTCACCTCTTGATTCACCAACCATGTTTCTTCTGTTCCTCCGTATGCATTCTTACTTTCCTCCATGTCCATTTTCTTTTTTTTACTTCTCCTCTCCTCTCTTCTTCCATCCCCCCTTCACCTCTTCCCCCTCCTCCCTGCTGATCTTCTCTCGGTGATTTACCTCTTCATCTGTACCTCCATGTTCCCTGCTCTTTTCCACTGTCCACCTTGTTCTCTTCTTGCACCCTTTGCTCCTTTCCTCCATCCCTTCCTCTCTTCTTCCACGTCGTTCTCCTTTCCAGTCCCCTTCCTCTTTTCCTCCTTGTTCCTTCTCATCCTCCTTAGATCCATTTGAACCGATGTAGATAATAATTGCACTGATCCCTTGTCTTTATTATGTAGTTTATAATTTATAGCAGTTTGTATTTAAATATATGCCTGAAAAGAAAAGATGAATATATTGTCTAGGTAAGATAATGTTCAGGGTAAAACTATAAAACATGTGTTGATAACTGAACGGTAACGAATTGGAGTCATCACCGTTACCTGATCTGTTACTGAATTATTCCTCTGTAACCCGTTTATGTACCTGGCACCCGATTCCCTCTGTTATTTGTTATGTGATTATTAGTAAGAGTGACGGTACAGTGTTGTGCTTTATTTGTGAGTGGTCATTGAGCGCACAGAGAGAGAGAGAATATAAAGAGCGATAACTAACGCCAGCGATGAGTTGCGACCTCGTTACCGGTGGCTCAGGGTCAGCAGTTGTCCGTAGTATGAGAGAGAGAGAGAGAGAGAGAGAGAGAGAGAGAGAGAGAGAGAGAATAATTAAGGGTGGAAATTGAGGCCAGTGATGAGCTGCAAACCTCATTACCAGTGGGTCACGGTCAGCAGTTTTCCTTGATATGAGAGAGAGAGTCAACCTAACCCAGCACGATGTCGTTTTAACGGGTAATTCGTATCACGTCCAGACTTTATGCAGCTCAGGAGAGGCTGTTTGACTGGTGGATTAGATATGCTCATCTTTAACCCCTGAAGTACGAGAGGCTTTTTGGAAGTGGAATAAGTCGTCTAGCGGCAGCAAGAAAAACTTGTATGACCATCATATTGAAAAGTTGATAGAAGCGGTTGGTTTGTTGATACGGGGGAGGAGGGGGAGGAGTAGGACAGATAGAGTGAAAAAAATAAAGTGTAAAGAGTTCAAAAGTTAAGGAAGGAGATCTGAGTGGCAGAAAGGGGAGACGAGGAATCATATTAATATAAATGGTAGAAGGCATAGTGGTGCTGATAATAGGAAGAGGAGAGGGTGAGGCTAGAGTATAAATATAAAAGAAAGGAAAAGTAAGTATAAAGGGTGTTTGTAAAAAGCGAAAAGGGAGATAAGGAAAATTAGGTTGGCAGAAAAGAGACAGAGGAATGTTATTAATAAATGTGTACCTGATATGAGAGAGAGAGAGAGAGAGAGAGAGAGAGACACACACAGAGACAGGTAACTGAGGCCAATAATGAGTCGCAAACCTCATTACCTGTTGGTCACAGTCAGCAGTTTTCCTTAATATGAGAGAGAGAGAGAGAGAGAGAGAGAGAGATAACCTAACCCAAAACGATGTCGTTTTTCCGTGTAATCCGTATCACCTCCAGACTTTATTCAGCTCAGGAGAGGCTGTTTGAACTAGTGGATTAGTTCTGATCATCTTTAGCCCCTGAAGTACGAGAGGCTTGTATGAAGTGGAATAAATCGTCTGGTGGCAGCAAGAATAACTTGTATGACCTTCATACTGAAAGGTTGATAAGGGCGTCGGAAGCGATTGGTTTGTTGATAAGGGGAAGGAGGAGTAGGACAGATAGAGTGAAAAAAAAAATGTTGGTAAAGAGTTCGAAAGTTAAGGAAGGAGCTGTGAGTGGCAGAAAGGGGAGAGGAGGAATTATATTAATGTATATGGTAGAAGCAGTAGTGTTGTTGATAATAGGAAGAGGAGAGAGTGAGGCTAGAGTATAGAAATGAAAGAAAGGAAAAGTAAGGATAAAGAGTGTTTGTACAAAGCGAAAAGGGAGATAAGGAAAATTAGCGTGGCAGAAAAGAGACAAAGGAATGTTATTAATAAATGTGTAAGAAGGGAAAGGATTGATGAAGGAAGGAAGGAGAATAAGATTATTGAAGTATAATGGAAGAAAGGAGAGTAAGAGAATATTATAGAGGTAAAAGAAGAGAAATGCAAGGAGGATGAGTGTTTGTGAAGAGTCAGGAGAAAGATAGGCAAGGAGAGTGTGTTGACGGAAATCGGAGAAAAGGGATGGTATTAATAAAACGTAAGAGACATTGATCTTGTTGGTAAAGGCAAGAGAAGTTTATAGAAAGACAAGGAGAAAGACAGGGAAGAAGAAAATGTGTTGGCAGGAAGCGGAGAAGAGGGATGATATTAATAACTGGTTAAGAAGCGATAGGGTTGTTGATAAAGGGGAGAGGAGAGGAGGGGATGAATGTGCTGGTATAAAGGACTGTGTGGGTAGAAGGGATTAGCAGAGGAGTGGCAAGATGATGAGAGGGTGGAAGGGACAAGAGAAGAGAGGGAGGAGAGGGTGATGGAGATACAGGGAAAGACACACACACACACACACACACACACACACACACACACACACACACACACACACACACACACACACACACACACACACACACACACACACACACACACACACACACACACACACACACACACACACACACACACACACACACACACACACACACACACACACACACACACACACACACACACACACACACACACACACACACACACACACACACACACACACACACACACACACACACACACACACACACACACACACAGATAGCTAGAGAGAGGGAGGGGGGGAGTGGTGACGCTGAGACAAACCTAAAGGTAATAAAAGGGAGATAGGTATATAAGTGATAATAAAGATAAGAGATAAGCTCCATTGCTGCATTAAAAAGAGGATAAACTGAAGTGCGTCATCATCATAAAATATTTACTGCATTAGATTAAGCTTCATTAATTGTACTATATACGATGCTTATAATCCCTTCACTACAGTGACGCATTTAGGTTTTATTGTCAGTGCCTCTGCTTTGGTAATGAAAAGAGCACTGGGGAATATCTTGAACTACTGCACAAAGATGAGTTTTTTGAAAACTTTATCAAATCGTAAGGCTTTAGACTAATAATGATAATAATAGCAACCACAAAATTAATAATAATAATAATAATGTGGTAGGTGGGGGCGCTCACCATCCACTCACTCGATGTAGCGCTGCTGTCGGGTGTCTGCCCTTTCCTCTCCACCATCCTTCTTTCCTTCCATCCTCTTCTGTCTTCCTTTCCTTCATTCTTTCCTTGTCCTTCTGCCTACGGGTAACTTTACACTCCCTCTTCTGTCTTTCTTTCCTTCCTTCTTTCCTCTTCCTTCTGCCTGTGGGTGACTCTACATGAGTGACAAGCCAGATGGTTTCCTGTACACCAGGAAACCATTTACCATACTGGGTGGTAACCATATAACCAAATTTGGGCGCCTGGTGGTTTGGTGGTTAATTATTGCGCTCCAGTCGGATTGAGCCGGTGAAGGTTTATATCCAAGAGATGGTTGGGGCTGATTGCTCATGTAATGCCACTTACGGATGAGTGCGGCTGGTCACCCTCATCTTAAATTTTGGGACCAGCTGCCTAGCCCCGGGCTCCTACGCTCCTCATGGGGCGGTGTAGGATTGGATGATGGATGGATGGATAATAATAATAATAATAATAACAATAATGAGTCGTCAGCACCGTAAAGGAATTATTGCGTCAACATTTGCCCATACCTGATAAATTACTGTTGGTAAATTGTATTGGCTGTGTATGTTGTATGATTGTCCATTACCTGCAGAATACTGCCCAATACTTGTTCCTTCTCCTGAAGTAAGCTTCCTCACCATCTGCTCCTTCCACTGCCACTACATCCTTACAACTTTATGATAAGTAATACAACTCATTAAGTGTTTTATCATACCTAGACATTCACCCTCGTACGATACCCTCCAGCACCTCTTCCCTACTAGTTTATATACAGTACTCATGTGGCACTTTAGTATTGTAATGTATGGTATTTACAGTATTTCATATTAACCCGTTGACTATGCAAAGTTTTTTCTTTGACGAATAAAATCGTCCTTTGTAAGCAGGTATTTCTGTGTTTTAATACAATGATGATGCATGGTAGTTAACATTTTTGGTGCCTTGGATTTCCGGTGAGTATAGTACAAACGTTTGTCGGCAGCCTAAATATAATGCACAGTAACGCTGGCCAAGGATAAAAGGGATATAATTAACATATATGAGAATATTAAAGTGTAATGTACAAAATGTCAAGAATACATGGTAACAAATGGGGGTCGGTTGAATTCTGTAAAGTGTTTGGTTTGTAATGGTGTGGGATTTACAGTGGTGTTTGAACCCCTTTATTACAATAACGTATTTTATATTTTATTCCTGCTATCGCCACCGTTGTCTTCACCCTAGGATACTTATCGAACAGGAGGGGCTGAATATACCCTTATTGGCCCCTTAAGTATGAGAAATATATCCTTGGTTGAATAAAAATGGTTTAGAAGTAGCAGTAATTCAGCAGTAAAATACGTCACCGGGTTGAAGGGGTTAATGTGAATGGAGATGAGAGGTAAACAGTTCTCTTGACCACTTCAGTACTATGATGTATTTTTCAACCTGGGTACCTGCAGACGGTTTTACTCGACCTAAAAGTTCTCTCGTACCGAAAGTATCATTAGATAATTTCTAACTCCGGCACAATGGAAGGTCACTGCTTGTAAATAAGACTGCTTGGAGGCAGCGAGAATAAAATATACATGGTGTCCTCGGGCTGGAAGGGTTAGTGTTTGTTAATGGTTTGGGATTTAATGGTTTTGAGAGAGGCAAGGGGGGGATTGCTACAGTAAGTGTGTCATGCTTCTTTGTTGTGATGTCAGGGTGTTTGTGTTGCTTCTTTGTTGTGATGGCAGGGTGTTTGTGTTGCTTCTTTGTTGTGATGGCAGGGTGTTTGTGTTGCTTCTTTGTTGTGATGGCAGGGTGTTTGTGTTGCTTCTTTGTTGTGATGGCAGGGTGTTTGTGTTGCTTCTTTGTTGTGATGTCACGGAGTTTGTGTCGTGTTTCTCTTTTGTGGTGTCACAGTGTTTATACTGTTTCTTTTGTGATATCAGGATGTTTATGTTTTGTTTCTTTGTTTTGATATCAGAGTGCTTATGTTTTGTTTCTTTATTGTGATGTCAGTGTGTTTGTTTTGTTTCTTTGTTGTGATGTCTGGGTGTATATGTTCTGTTTCTTTGTTTTGATGTCAGGGTGTTTATGTTGTTTCTTTGTTTTGATGTCAGGGTGTTTATGTTGTTTCTTTGTTTTGATGTCAGGGTGTTTATGTTCTGCTTATTTGTTTTGATATCAGGATGTTTGTGTTGTTTCTTTGTTTTGATGTTAGGGTGTTTGTGTTGCTTCTTTGTTGTGATGTCACGGTGTTTGTGTTGCTTCTTTGTTATGATGTTACGGTGTTTGTGTTGCTTCTTTGTTGTGATGTCACGGTGTTTGTGTCATGTTTCTCTTTTGTGGTGTCACGTGTTTATATTGTTTCTTTGTTGTGGTGGCAGGATGTTTGTGTTTTGTTTCTTTGTTTTGATATCAGAGTGCTTATGTTCTGTTTCTTTATTGTGATGTCAGTGTGTTTGTTTTGTTTCTTTGTTGTGATGTCTGGGTGTATATGTTCTGTTTCTTTGTTTTGATGTCAGGGTGTTTATGTTGTTTCTTTGTTTTGATGTCTGGGTTTTTGTTGTTTCTTTGTTGTGATGTCTGGGTTTTTATGTTGTTTCATTGTTGTGATGCAAGGTTGTTTATGTTTTGTTTCTTTGTCTTGATGCCAGGGTGTTTGTTTTGTTTCTTTTGATGTCAGGGTGTTTATGTTGCTTCTTTGTTTTGATGTCAGGGTGTTTATGTTGCTTCTTTGTTTTGATGTCAGGGTGTTTATGTTGCTTCTTTGTTTTGATGTCAGGGTGTTTATGTTCTGCTTCATTGTTTTGATGTCAGGGTGTTTATGTTCTGCTTCTTTGTTTTGATGTCTGGGTGTTTTCTGTTTTCATGTTTTCTGTTGGTGTGGTGTTTGTTGTGTTATCCACCTGAGGGCCTGGTATGAGTTGCATGCAAAATACCAGTGAGCTGAAGTCTTTTCCCATCCTGTGTGTGTGTGTGTGTGTGTGTGTGTGTGTGTGTGTGTGTGTGAGAGAGAGAGAGAGAGAGAGAGAGAGACAGACAGACAGACAGACAGACAGAGACAGAGAGGGGGGGGGCTAGGGTGGTGGAGGTGAGAGAGAGGGGTAATGGCATTCAACAGGTTGTGTGGTGCGATGAAAACTTGTAAAGGAGAGGGTGGATGGGGTGAATGGCCAGGGGAGAAGGGGAGTGAGGGGAGAATATGGATGGAAGGAGGTGTGAGTGAAAGGAGAGACAAAATTTGAGAGGTGATGTTGAGGGAAGAGGAATAATGAGAGGTGATTGGTGAGGGGAGAGGAGTGAGATATAAATATAAGGAAGTGTGGGTTGGGAAGGACGTTTGAGAGGTGGAGAATATGAACAACAAGAGAGGTGTTGTGAGGGAGAGGAGGAGTGAGAGGGTGACTAATGAGTGGAAAAGGAGAAACATAATGGAGAGGGGTGAGTGAGGGAAGAGGAAGTGTTTGAGAGGGAAAAGCTTGAGGGGAGAGAAGCAAATTTCGATATTTTGCAACACAACCTTCATCAGTATCATCTGTACAATTAAAGATCAGGACAGGACCCAGAACTGAACCCTGTGGTACTCCGCTTGTGACATTCATCCAGTGTGATTCTTTCCCATTAAGTACAACTCACGCTTTATGTTTCGTATTTTCAGTCAATTTTTGTACACTGCCTCTCATACCAGAGATTCAAAGTTTCTCAAGAAGACGTTTATGGGGAAATTTACCAAATGCCCTGTGGAAACTTAGTTTACATCAGTAGATTTAGTTTCATCGTACACATCGGAAATAGCACTGACTAGCTGAGAGAGAGAGAGAGAATATATCTGAGATTAGGGGAAGGGAAAAGGAAGGGAGGAAAAATGAAGGGGAAGAGACGGGATGGAGAAGAGTGAGTGAGAAAAGTGAGGGGAGAGATGAAGATGGAGGAGTGCCCAGGGAGGGTGAGGGAGAGGGATGAAAGGGGAAGAAACTGATACCTGGAGAGAGAGAGAGAGAGAGAGAATTGTAGGGAGAAAGTTTGAGAAAGTAAGTAAAGTGAGATGCCTTCCAAATCCCCCACAGTTTCGCGCCTCACTCTCCCACCTCCACCATTCCCTCATTCCCTCTTCCATTCACTCATTCCCTCTCTATCCCACCTCAACCATTCCCTCATTCCCTCTTCCATTCACTCATTCCCTCTCTATCCCACCTCCACCATTCACTCATTCCCTCTTCCATTCCCTCATTCCCTCTTCCATTCACTCATTCCCTCTTCCATTCCCTCATTCCCTCTTCCATTCACTCATTCCCTCTCTATCCCACCTCCTCCATTCACCCACTTCCACCTCCCACTGCGCTCATTCCCTATCCCATTCCCTTTATTCCCTCGCACATTTTTCACATTCCCTCTCCTACCCAACTCACTCTCACTCATTTCCACCCCCTTACTTCTCGTTTCACCCATTCCCTCTCCACACACTCCCACTCTCCTCCTCCTTCTTTCCCACTCCCACTTTCCTAATTTCCATTCCCATTCCCTCATTTCTAGTCCCACTTCCTCTCATTCCCTCCTCCATCCCTACTCATTCCCACCCCCATTCCCTCATTACAAAACTCCCATTTCTTCGTTCACACTCCCATCGCCACCCCCATCACCTAATCAACGAAGGAGCATTTTCTTCCCTGCTGTTCCCCTTTCCTTTATCATTATTTCAGGCCCCCTTTCCTCCCTCTCTATTCTCTCTCATCCATCGTTCTCCCTTTCATTTTTTCCCTCTTCTTTCTGTTTGCATCTTCCCCCTTCCTTCCACTTCTTTGTTAGTTTCCTGTTTGCTCTTCATTTTATTGTCTTCTTTCCGTTTTTTTCCTTCTTTCATTGACCCCTTTCTTCTTTTCGTTTATTGTGTACCGCCGTCTCCATATTTTGTTTGTCACTCTCAGTCATCAGTTTTTCCTAATATTTATACCTTCGTCTTTCTGTATATCTTTTTTCCACTTCAAGCCTTCTTCCTCTTTTCTCTGTTCAGTCTCTCTCTCTCTCTCTCTCTCTCTCTCTCTCTCTCTCTCTCTCTCTCTCTCTCTCTCTCTCTCTCTCTCTCTCTCTCTCTCTCTCTCTCTCTCTCTTCCCCCTTTTGTCATTCTCCCATCTCTGTACACATCCTTTCTTCCTACCCCTCCTTCCTCCGTCTCTTCTCATACTCCTCTCTCTGACTGGCTGTCTTTCCCTCTCTCTCCCACTTTATTTCTCTCTCTCCTTTCCATACATATCCCCTTCTTCTCCCTCCTTTTCCTTATCCTCTCTCCTCTCCCTCGCCGTCTCTTTCTCCTCTTTCTCATCTTCCCTTCCGCCTTACCTATCCCTAATATATCTGCCCTCTCCTCGCCTCTCCCATCCCTTTATTTCCCCTCCCTCCTCACCTTTCCTCTCTTTTACCATATTCTTTTCCTCCATCCCCTTCGCCTCTTTGTATCTCTCATTCCCATCCCTCGTCTCCCTTTCCATCTTTCCTCTCAGTACTTCTATGCCTTTTCTTGCCTCTCTTCTCCCCTCTCCCTTTGCATCTGTCTCGCCCCTCTTCTCTTCTTACATCTTGTCTGTCCTCCCCTCCCCCACCCTTGTGTTTCCCCTTCTTCCCCACCGTTTATCTCTTCCTCCTACTTTTCTCCCTTCTCACTTCTCTCTGTGTTTGTACTTCCTCTCCTTCCTTTTCTGTCCTCCACTTCTCGTTCCTGTGTATATCTCTTTTTTCCCCTTCTCTGTCCCCACACTCCTTCGCCCATTCTTCTCTCCTTTATCTCTGGCCTGTCTCCACGTGCCCTTCCCGTTTCTTTCCCCTTATCCCACGAGGCTAAAAATTACTGCCTGGGTATATCTCCATTGATCTGACGACGAGGGGAGTGGGTGTCACCGGCTGAGGGGAGGGAGGGTGGTAGGGAGTGGAGGGGAGAGAATCTGGGCCTGGAGCAATGGAGAGGGGAAGGGAAGAGATTGGATTGGAGGAGAAGGGGAAGGGAAGGAAAGGGATGAGAATGGAGTATAGAAAAATAAAGAGATGGGAGGAAAGGTAGCGGGAAAAGCGGGATGTAAAGGAAAGCAAACAGCAACGTGCATAACAGTCCTTTCGGGTCTGTTTGCTACAAATGTAATTCTGTCATATGTAATTCTGTGAACTGAAGACAAAGATAGCAAAACTAGAATTATAGGGACTTGAAGGATTGAGGTAAGAGAAATGCAAAGAGGGGAGGGAAGGAGGGAGGGAGGAATCAAGGCTTGAATTCCTTGAATAAAAATCATTTCCTCCAACAGTTCAGCTAAAAAGACCAAAAAGAAGACACATTGCCTGGACTTAATGCATGTAAAGGACTGAAGGTCATAGGTGGAGGAAGAGACGGACTGAGGAAGATTGTCCCGGAGTTGACCAGGTGGGACTGGGTTTGATGAGTGAGTGATGAGGTGAATGCTATACAGAATGTGGCTGTGAATAAATCAGTCACGAAATTGGTATGATTATGTATTGGAAAGATGGCTTTGGGTGTAGGTGTGATTGTGGATAAGAGTTTGGGTGTGGTGCAGGCGTGGGTGTATGTGTGGATAAGGATCTGGGTGTGGATGTGGGTGTCGGTGTAGACGAATGTATAGGTTTGGATGTGGGTGTGGTGTGGAAGTGGTGTTGGTGTGGGTGTGGGTTTGGTGTGGATGCGGGTGTGGGGGTGGTGTGTATGCGGGTGTGGATGTGGATGGGGTGTGGAAGTGGTTGTGGGTGTGGTGTAGGTGTCGGTGTGGACATCGAATATGTAGATGTGGATTTGGGAGTGGGTGTGGGCGTGGCGAGGGTCTGGGGTGGGGGAAGGGGAGGTAAAGGGGAAGAGGCAGGGAAGAAAGGTAGGGGGGAGTTGGGAGACAAGATTTATTGCCAGTTACCATCCATTCTTTTTGGCCATTACCTGCGGGATGGAAGTGGTAGTGTTTTCTTATCACATTCTCTTCTGTCTTCGTCCCCCGTCACACCTCAGATATTTTGTTACATTTGGTTCACCCTTTATTGCCATTTAATTGTTTTTATTTTATTACCAGGTATCTATATAATATTTTCTCTGTCCCTTCCCATTCCCCTTTCTTCCTTTATAATCCTCCCTTCCCATTCACCTTTCCCATTTTGACACCCTTCCCCCCTTAACCTCCCCCCCTTTCCCCCCCCCCCTTCAGTTTTGCACCCCAGCCCTCCTGTCTTCTCCCACCCCCAGCTGTGGCTCGTCTTGTAAAACCAGGCAATGTATTTTTCTGTCTGGCGAAACCGTACATCATAGCTGACATAACGCATCCCCACCCCATCATCCCGCTTCCCCCCCCCCTCTCTCTCTCTCTCTCTCTCTCTCTCTCTCTCTCTCTCTCACCGCGTCCCCCCTCTTCCTCGTTGCGTGCCCGTCTCCTCCTCCAGCCACAAGTACAGTAGTTATTGGTCATCGTCTCCAGCCTCTTCCCTTGGGTGAATTTCCTTACCTGGATCATACACTCTAGCGATAGCAAGAGAAAAACGAAGATACCATCGTGCTGAAGGGGTTAATTCCTACACGTCTTACTGTACAGGCTATAAAGAAATTGTCGGCACCCTTACGGCACGATACATTATGCCACGCCACACGAGACATTCTGAATCAGTTGCTGAATTACGGTACGTGGTTGTTATCTCTGGCCCTGTGTTGCTGGTGTGTGTTAATTCGTCCTCTAATGATGAAATCCAGTGTGAGAGGGAGAGAGATATAAGGGTACCAACCACACCACGTATTCACGCCGTCTGTAACAGTGATCGTTGCGAAAGGTATCAGAGCAAGGGGTGCCGAAAAAATTTTGAGAGGGTGTACATGCAAAAACTTGGCTGTTGCCTTATATTGCATTTATGTATGGATGCAGGAATGGAAAGATAATTCATCACCATCTTTCCAAATGTGTCCAACACAGAGGACTATCAAGCCAGTAGTTTTACATTAATTCCCAAGATTCATGTGGTATAACATAAGCGTGTGAATAACATTGGACTTACAGGTGGCAAGAGGAAACTTTGAAAGATGTATGAGTACCACAATAGTAAATATACCGGTATGTGTAAAGTATAGAACTATTCAAGGAAATACGTTATTAATTCGTACACGGGTTATATGTTGACATAAAGCTCGTTATAAATTCATATATTATAGCCATATTGGCGTTTTAAATGTATGTGTTGTAATGGCATTTCTCAAGTGTAAAGTTTGTTTCAGTTCCCTCAAAGTTTATGTGCTGAATCAAGCTCGTTTTATCGCTGTCAGATTTTCAGTAAAAAGGCATACTAAAATTGTAAACAAATTGATGAGATAGTATTTTTTTTTTTTACCAGAAGTTTATTTACTGCTTCTACGTCAGTATGTTAAAACCAAACACTTGTTATAGACATGCAGTCATAGTTGGCGGGCAAAATCGGAATGTAGCCTTAGCACACCCCATGAACCCGGTGACGTGTTGATTTGTTGAGTGTATTCTTATAGTGTTGTGTGATTGCTTTTATCCAGTTTAAGAGAACATTCTCAGCCCTCGTATAGTGAAGAGGCTAAAGAACGCCATCTAACCTCTCGAGATGGGAAATTCTTTCCCATGCTGAATACAAACCATGAAAAATGTCATCGTGCTGAAGGGGTTAAAATGTATTGCCTTTGTGAACTAATAAAAAAAACGAATGGATAAATAATAGGAGTAAATGGTAACTACGATAACTTTGTGTTTCTTTGATCCTACTTAGATTTTTTATGTCGGGCGATTTTATTCAACCAAGGGAAAATTATAGCGATCAGATGGGATAAAAACTGTGGCGGTCCTTTAGCGATCAGAGCCTTTTAAAACTGTTGCAATCCTTCATTTATCTGGGCCAAATCATGCATCCTCGTACTGTACCACAATACACTTACTCACCTCATGCTACTTATTTTCGCAACACACTCACTTCTTGCACTTCACTTTCACAACACACATACCTTATGCATCTCACATTCACAGTACACACATACATACCTCATGCATCACACTTTCACAACACACATACTCACCTTATGCACGATGCCTCATCATCATCATCATCATCATCATCATCACTATTATTATTATTAAAACACACATACCTCTTCCACCTCACTTCCACAACACGCATACCTAATGCACGATGCATCATCATCATCATCTTCACCATCACCATTATTATTAGTATTATTATTAGTAGTTGTAGTATTAAAACACACCTACTCACCTCATGCACCTCACCTTCACAACACACACACTCCTTTAACATGCCCTCAACAGAAATCACTGGGAGCGCCCGGCCTAAGTGATCCGTACCATGCAGTCCTGGCCTTTGGTTCCTTCTTATTTGCATAAAAAAAAAAAGTCCTCCTAGTTCATGTCTAAATAAGCCTTTGTAACAACAATAACCATAACAACAACAGCAACAATTCTCTCGGAAAACTTTGGCGTTTCATTTTCCCAAACGTCAAGGGATTTTATTGATCTGCAAGAACTCCAGCATCAGCGGGTTAGGCCAGTGAGGGCGAGAGGCAGCTGTTAATTGGACTGAAGTGGTCCTGGGATGGCCGGAACTAAAAACCTGAGTGTGTGGGACAAAGGATTACTGGAAAGATTAGCAACTGAGGAGTTACCAGTAAACTAATTACATTTGTTCAGTGGTAGCCAGAATTCAGGGCCGAAGTTTTTGTTGAACTGAAATGGTTGGTGTCGTACAGAAAATGGATGATGATGATAATAATAATGATGATGATGATGATGATGATGATAATAATAATAAAAATTAAAATAATAATAATAATAATTGTAGTACTAGTAGTAGAAGTAATAATAATAATAATATTAATAATAATAATTGGTTGGGAAAGGAGGTCCGGATGATGGTGATAATAATAATAATCATCATCATCATCATCATCAACATCATAATGATGATGATGATGATGTACAGTAAAGGAATAAAGTACCACTGTCATCCTCAGGGGTCGTGGATACATCGTGGAAAATTAAAGTCTCCAAGACACACATTCGTCAGGGTAATACTTACCATTATCATCAGTCAAAAGTGAGAGGGATGTTTTTTCCCTCCCTGACCGCAAATATCAAATATAATAACAGAGAATAAATTTACAAAGAAAATAATTAATACACGAATGACACATGACAATATCGACCGCACATGTTTCACTGATGTAACCCTTCCACTACGGTGACGTCATTTACTAATTTCTCGTTATTTCCAAACAGATTTACTCAGTTTAAGGGAAACTTTTTCAACTGGAGACTTTAAGTAACTCCTACATCAGGCCATCAGTAGTGAATCGTAAGTTGAATGATTAAAGTTGAATAAATAAATAATAGAGATAAGTTGAATAAAGATCATAAATTGAATTAAATCATCTGGAGGTTGAATAAAGATCATAAATTGAATTAAATCATCTGGAGGTTGAATAAAGATCATAAATTGAATTAAATCATCTGGAGGTTGAATCATAAATTGAATTAAATCATCTGGAGGTTGAATCATAAATTGAATTAAATCATCTGGAGTAAATAAATAAGAATGTCCCAGTACTACAGAGGCTTCAAGTCTTTAAAAAAAATGATTCTTTGTGAACTTTGTGTATTCACCAGTACAAAATAATCTGCTTGTAAAACTTATGTATATTTTCCAGACATTCTAAGCAAAACATAAACCGAGTGCAACAAAATTACAAAGAAATAAGTTACAAATAGTTGACAGGATCGGCCCCGTACGACGGCAATAAACGCGGAATTCGTGGTAAGCCATTTTCATGCGATTTATTTTATTTCATTTTATTTTTCTTGGTGTGTGTGTGTAGCGTTACAATTGAACACGGCCATTGTCAATTTGTTCCATCACTTTGCAACACGGATGCCAATGAATTTATTTGTTATCGGTGGTGCTGAGGTAGTGGGGGTGGGAGGGGTGGGGAGAGGGGGATTGAGCGTAGTTAGGCAGGGGATGGGCGTTGGTGTGGCAGGATGGGTGAGGCAGGGTAGGAATGGGATGGGTGGCCAGAAAGTGTGATGAGGCAGGGTAGGGTAGAGGTAAGATAGAGTGGAGTGAGTCAGAGTAGGGGTGAGTAGAAAGGGTGTGTTGAGGCAGGGTAGGGGAGTAGAAAGAGTGTGGTGAGGCAGGGTAGGGGAGTAGAAAGAGTGTGGTGAGGCAGGGTAGGGTAGTACAAAGAGTGTGGTGAGGCAGGGCAGGGGAGTAGAAAGAGTGTGGTGAGGCAGGGTAGAGTAGAAAGGGTGTGGTGAGGCAGGGTAGAGGAGTAGAAACGGTGTGGTGAGGTAAGGTAGGGGAGTAGAAAGGGTGCGGTGAGGCAGGGTAGGGGAGTAGAAGGGGTGCGATGAGGCAGGGTAGGCGAGTAGAAAGGTTGCGGTGATGCAGGGTAGGGGAGTAGAAGGGGAGTGGTGAGGCAGGGTAGGGGAGTAGAAGGGGTGTGGTGAGGCAGGGTAGGGGAGTAGAGAGGGTGTGGTGAGGCAGGGAAGGGGAGTAGAGAGGGTGTGGTGAGGCAGGGTAGGGAGGTCGAAAGGGTGGAGGATGAGAGGGAGTATTTACAGGGAGGGGGGTCCGAGGGGGGAGGGTAAGTGAGGGAACCATTCACTGTCAGCGTCATATACCCAAAGGAGGATGGAATTGTTGCGTGTGGCGTGGTGAATGTCAGAGGTCACACTGGAGGCTTATACAGTAGGTGGCAGAGAGAGAGAGAGAGAGA
>NC_136982.1:33292741-33373830 GCF_032717465.1 Coenobita brevimanus
TATATATTCCTTTTTTGTTGCCCTCCCCTCCCTCTGTTCCATCACTAATTATTTTCTTCTGTGTGTTACTACAGTTTTATGCATTTTCTCCCGCTTTCTCCATCCCTTTTCGGAATAAGTACTGTACTGTGCGTCCATTTAAATCCTTCCACTGCTCATCTGTTTTCTCAACTGGGACTCCTTCACTTCTTGCTTCCCTTATCCTCCTTAATCCGATGGTGATTAGGAGAGACTTTTCGAGCCAAGGAGGAGGGTTAGATATTATAGCTTTCACATCATTACCACATTAAATCTGCCCTAAGGTGAGTTCAGTCGTCTGAAGGTAACAATAATAAAGATATTTCATCGTAGTTAAGAGGTGAAGGTCAGGCCTTACCTAGCTTTTCATCCTGATCCCTTCCTCTTCCATCTCCTCCTCTTTTCTACCTCTTCCCATCCCCTTCTCTTTTTCTCCTTCATCCCCATGTCTCATCCATTCCCCTTCCCGTCTCCCTCTCTTCCTATCTTCGTCCTTCCCCATTTCATCCCTTCCCCTTCTCTTCTCTTCTTTTCTTCCTTTTCCCACCTCTTCTCTTCTCTTCCTTTACCATCTCCTTCTCCTTCCCTTTCCCTTTCCCTTTGGCCTTTCCTTTTCCTTCCTTTTCCCGTCACTTTTCCCCTTCCCTTCCCTTCCCTTCCCTTCCCTTCCCCTTCCCTTCCTTTCCCTTCCCCTCCCTTCTCATCTCATCTCTTCTTCTCCCTTCCCTTCCCTTCCCTTCCCTTCCCCTCCCCTCTCTCTCCTTCCCTTCCTTCTGTCTCCATCCTTTCCCTTCCCCTCTTTTCCCCTTTCCCTTCCCCTCTTTTCCCCTTTCCCTTTCCCCTTCTTTTCCCATCCTCTCTACTTTTTTGTTCTTTCCGTTTCATTTAACTAATTTTTTTGCCCTTTATTTTTTTTAGCTCCATAAAATTTCGCCTAATATCCCCGAGCAACAGGTTAGAAAGAGAGAGTGAGAGAGAGAGAGAGAGAGAGAGAGAGAGAGAGAGAATGAAAGGGGGGGACAGTGATAAATGGAGGAGGAGGATAAGGAGGGTGCAATAGATAGAAAGAACAAGGAAATGGAGAAAGGGAACGAAGAAAAGAGAAGAGAAAAAGGGGAATTGAGTGGAAGAAAGGAAAAGTGAAAGGAAGAGGAGAGACGGAGAGGATGGTGGAAAAGGAAGATGAGGAATGAAAGAGAAGTAGAGGAAGGGGAATGATTTTTTTTTTTTAGGAGAGGCGAAGAAGAGGAAGAGATATGGTATAGAGGAAGGAAAGAGGAGAAGTGTTGCGATATAAGCAGTGAAGGAGAAAGAAGACGTAAAGGAAAAATAAGAGGAAAAGAGAAGATCAGTAGGGAGAAAGTAAGAAGAAATGAGAGGATTGAGAGAGGGAGAGCAATGAGGAGGATGAATAAGTAATGAGATACAGAGTGGAGATGTTATGAAGAGTGAGGGAAGAGGCAGATGATGAAGATGGAAGAGAAGGGAGGAAAGAGGGTCATGATGTACGAGGTAGGAAGAAGGAAGGAAAGACTGAAGAGGAAGGAGGAGAGGAAGAGATAAAGGAGGAGGGAGGAGGAAGGGAAGATAAGATTAACGAGGAAGGGGAAAACGAGAAGAAGATTAAGGATGGAAGAGGAAGAGATGAGAAGACTGAGGAGGAAGGAGGAGATGGAGAGGAGGCAAAGATGAGAGGAAAAGAAATTAAACAAGGAAGAAAAAAATGGAAGGAGAAAGAGATGAAGGAAGAGGGCAAAAGAGAGGAAGAGACGATGAAAGATGACGAGGAGATGGAAGAGAGGAAGATGCGAGGAGAAGAATGTGGAAAGGGAGAGAAGAGAATATGTCAGATGGAAGAACAGAAAAGGGGAGAAGGAAATACGACAGAGGATGATAGAAAAGCAAGATGGAAGATGGAGGGACTCAGTGGGGAAAAAGAAGAATCGGAGGAGGAGAAGAGGAGGAAGAGGAGTAAAAAGTGATTGAATAAAGCTTAACAAGAGGAGAGGATGAATAGGGGCAGTTTACAAGAGTGGATCGGGACAGATTTGACTGAAGTGGAGGTGGAGTGGATAAGGAACAGGAAAAAGAAGAGTGAAAAGTAAGAAAGCTGAAGGTAAAGAGAAGGAAGACATTTACGAATGTGGATAAGATGGAGAGAGAGAGAGAGAGAGAGAGAGAGAGAGAGAGAGAGAGAGATTAGAAATGAAGCAATAAAAGGGGAAGAGAAAAAAAAGGAGGGGAAAAGTGAAAGACGAGGAATATTTGGGAAGAGGGACTGAGAGATGGGAGAGATGGTAGGAAAGGAGAAAGTATTAAGTGCTTTAATCGAGGGTATTGTTGAGAGATAGTAGGAGAAAGAGAAGTGGAATGTGGAGAGAGAGTGTTGGAGGCACAGTAGACAGAGGTTTAACCCCTTCAGGCTGATGGCTTAGTTTTTAGTTTATTCTGGCCACTTCCATACCATTTTCTTTAGGTTATGACAGACGCTTAGATCCGGGGTAAGGTACAACTTATATTAACCTCTTTTGACGATAAGAGGTCGTTCATGGTTGTAATAAAGTCGTCTCGTGGCAGTGCCATTATAAAGAAATATACGTCATCGGATTGAAGAGGCTTAGGAAGGAACAAGGGAGGGGGAGGATAGGGGGTGGGAGGTTAGGACTTATGGAAATACAGAAATTAAACTGGATTAAGGTGTAAAAGGGTCCCGTCTTCCCACATCGAGAGTTCTTATAGATTTGAAGATTGGCGTCACGGACCTGATTTTTTTTTTTTTTTTTTGTGGGGGGGAATATATCGATGATGGTGGTGGTGATGGTGATAGAAGTGGTGATGGTGGTGATTTTGGTTGTGTATAATTATAATGATGATGGTATTAATGGTGATGATGATGATATGAAACAGGAGGAGGAAAGGAGGAGGAAGAGGAAATAATGATGATTATAATGATAAATGAGTTATTTAAGAGGAGCCTGTGGAGTCACATGGAGAGACAGGCTGACGAATGAGGATATAAAGGAGCGTTGTGGTGTGGATGTGGATGTCATAGGAAGCGTTATGAGGAACATACTGAGGTGGTTTGGCCATGTGGAGAGGCTGGAGGGTGAAAGACTGACGAAGAGAGTGTATGTGAGTGAGGTGGAGGGGGGAAGAGGGAGGGGGAGGCCGAGGATGAGATGGAGGGATGGGGTGGAGAGGTAAATGAGAGAGGGGGGTGTGAGTTGGGAGCAGGGGAGTGAAATGGCGGGGGACAGGGCGACTTGGAGGCGATTTGTTTGTGGCCACCCCAAACGGGATTGAGGCGTCTGGCAATAGATAGATAGATAGATAATGATGACGATGTAATGGAAGGGTTCGTGATTTATTATTATTATTATTATTATTATTATTATTATTATTTTCCAGGATAAGGTGCCATTTCATGTTGTGTTGTAACTGCATAAGGTGCTTCCACATTATATGCTGTGGTGTGTCGGTCCATGTATCAAGGTGATGGTGTTATATGGAATGGTGTGTTGTGTTGTAACAGCATAAGGTGCTTCCACATTATATGCTGTGGTGTGTCGGTCCATGTATCAAGATGATGGTGTTATATGGAATGGTGTGTTGTGTTGTAACAGCATAAGGTGCTTCCAGATTATATGCTGTGGTGTGTCGGTCCATGTATCAAGATGATGGTGTTATATGGAATGGTGTGTTGTGTTGTGCTGTGTAATGGTGTGATATGGACAGGCTTGGTGTGATGTTTTGTGTAGGGCCATGTGGTGTGGTGTAATGCATTGTATAACGAGGTATGGAGTGGAGTGGTGTAGTGTAGTGGGGTGGTGTGGTGTGGTGTAATGCATTGTATAACGAGGTATGGAGTGGAGTGGTGTAGTGTAGTGGGGTGGGGTGGTGTGGTGTAATGCATTGTATAACGAGGTATGGAGTGGAGTGGTGTAGTGTAGTGGGGTGGTGTGGTGTGGTGTAATGCATTGTATAACGAGGTATGGAGTGGAGTGGTGTAGTGTAGCGGGGTGGTGTGGTGTGGTGTAATGCATTGTATAACGAGGTATGGAGTGGAGTGGTGTAATGTAGTGGGGTGGTGTGGTGTGGTGTAATGCATTGTATAACGAGGTATGGAGTGGAGTAGTGTAGTGTAGTGGGGTGGTGTGGTGTGGTGTAATGCATTGTATAACGAGGTATGGAGTGGAGTGGTGTAGTGTAGTGGGGTGGTGTGGTGTGATGTAATGCATTGTATAACGAGGTGTGGAGTGGAGTGGTGTAGTGTAGTGGGGTGGTGTGGTGTGGTGTAATGCATTGTATAACGAGGTATGGAGTGGAGTGGTGTAGTGTAGTGGGGTGGTGTGGTGTGGTGTAATGCATTGTATAACGAGGTATGGAGTGGTGTGGTGTAATGCATTGTATAACGAGGTATGGAGTGGAGTGGTGTAGTGTAGTGGTGTGGTGTGGTGTGGTGTAATGCATTGTATAACGAGGTATGGAGTGGAGTGGTGTAGTGTAGTGTAGTGGTGTGGTGTGGTGTGGTGTAATGCATTGTATAACGAGGTATGGAGTGGAGTGGTGTAGTGTAGTGGGGTGGTGTGGTGTGGTGTAATGCATTGTATAACGAGGTATGGATTGGAGTGGTGTAGTGTAGTGGGGTGGTGTGGTGTGGTGTGGTATGATGTGGTGTGTTGTTGGTGTGGTGTGTTGTGTGGGGCGGTGTAATATGTTGTGGCGTACTATAATGCGACAAGGTATGATGAAGTGTGGTGTGCAGGTGTAGCGATGATATGTGGTGTTGTGTAGCTAGGTGTGGTGTAGTGTGGTATGGTATGATGGTAGGGCAGTGCAGTGCAGCGAGGTGTGATGTGCTACGATGTGGTGTGATGTGGCGAGGTGTGGTGTGGTGACGTATGGCATGATGTGGTGATATATGGTTTGGTATGGTGATGTATGGTATGGTGTGCTGTAGTGATGTATGGTGTGGGTTGGGTTCGTATGGTGGTGTGGTGTGTAGTGACAAGGTTTGTGGTGGTAAACACCATTAACTCTGGTAACGCACTAAATTAATACTGTTATAAATCACTCCAGCCTGAATGTGCCAACAACGGAACTCTACCAACACTATTTACTGTGTTGGTGAATATGTCGGCTTAGTTATTATTTACTGTGTTGGTGAATAGGTCGGCTTAGTTATTATTTACTGTGTTGGTGAATATGTCGGCTTAGTTATTATTTACTGTGTTGGTGAATATGTCGGCTTAGTTATTATTTACTGTGTTGGTGAATATGTCGGCTTAGTTATTATTTACTGTGTTGGTGAATATGTCGGCTTAGTTATTATTTACTGTGTTGGTGAATATGTCGGCTTAGTTATTATTTACTGTGTTGGTGAATATGTCGGCTTAGTTATTATTTACTGTGTTGGTGAATAGGTCGGCTTAGTTATTATTTTTTCTGGTGGCAAATGTGGGTAATAAAAACAGCGAGTTGTTTATTGTCTCCTTGGAGGTACAGGGGCCGAGGCCTGGCTACTATAATGCTCAGTATTTATAGGTAGATGACCAACGCGGCTACCATAGTGCACAGTATTTATAGGTAGATGACCACCATGGCTACCATAGTATTGGGCCGAGGCTTGGCTACCATAGTGCACAGTATTTACAAGTAGACGACCACCATGGCTACCATAGTGCACAGTATTTATAGGTAGACGACCACCATGGCTACCATAGTGCACAGTATTTATAGGTAGATGACCACCATGGCTACCATAGTGCACAGTATTTATAGGTAGATGACCACCATGGCTACCATAGTGCACAGTATTTATAGGTAGATGACCACCATGGCTACCATAGTGCACAGTATTTATAGGTAGATGACCACCATGGCTACCATAGTGCACAGTATTTATAGGTAGATGACCAACAGGGCTACCATAGTGCACAGTATTTATAGGTAGATGACCAACAGGGCTACCATAGTGCACAGTATTTATAGGTAGATGACTACTATGGCTGTCGTAGTGCACAGTATTTATAGGTAGATGACTACTATGGCTGTCGTAGTGCACAGTATTTAGAGATAGATGACCACCATAGATACCGTAGTGCACAGTATTTAGAGATAGATGACCACCATAGATACCGTAGTGCACAGTATTTAGAGGTACATGACCACCATGGCTACCTTAGTGCACAGTGTTCATGGGCAGATAACAACCATCCTTTCATTGTGGCATCCATGACACAACACTTGCAGCACCTCCTGAGGATGGAACCCAGGCGTTCAGGTGAGGCCCGTCACCCTGTCTGGGGCCTTCCAGTCACTAAGCCACTTGCTAAATGACTAAGCCAGGATAACTCTGTACAACCCCTCTCCCTACTCCTCCCTTCTCGCTTTCCCAACTTTCCCTTAGTTTTTTTCATTTCACCTTTTCACAATTTCTCTTTTCCTTTTTTCCATATTTTTCCCTTTTATTTCCACTTTCAGTTTTTCTCCACCACACCGCCTTTTCCCCCTCCCCACTCCTCCCTGCCTTCTTCCCCCACACCCCATCCCCCATCGGTTTTGTTGTGTGTGCCGCCTCAATGGACCCTCCCAGTTTCCACTTGTGATAATAGTTTTGTTAGTCACAGCTGTGCCGATTTTTTCTGGCACGACAACTGAATATAGTTTTTTTTTTTTTTTTTTTTTAATGCTTTTGATGTGTGAGCGGGTTTCTGGCCTCATCTAGTCTTGTCCTGCCAACTTTTGCGCGTGCTTAGAGGAGCGGGATTACTGCATGTTGGTCGATATTAGGGATTATAGTAGTGTTTGGTGGTTAATTTTAAGGTTTATAGTAGTGTAAGGTGTCTGGGTACAGTACCTGTCGAAGCAATGATTGTGTATGACATTTTATTTGTGTGTGCGTGTACGAGTATGTGTCCTACTCTGGGCATTGGCACCACAGCCTGTTCCTTGTGGCCCAGTATTCTCCATACGTACTTCACTTCCACATGTCATCACTTCGGCGTTAACAGCCACCATCCATATTAAATGCATCCTAGGGCTATCTCAGACACGACTGGTGTATTGGGATGAGAGGGGAGGGGTGTTTTTACGACCTATGGGCGGCTTTGTTGATACTTCTCCACGAAGCTTTGTTTTGAGGGGTTTATATTATTGTGATACGATCTGTTGGTGGTTGCTTTACCTCTTGTTGGCTGATTTTGTGGGTGGTTTCTTTCCTTGGTTGATTTTGTGGTGATTGCTCCTTTTCTAGTTGACTGATTCTGTTGACACTCCCAGGATATGGACTGTCGAGAGAGATATTGTACTGCACCGTACTTAAAGGCATTGCTTGTTGTACTTCTTAGTGTAGTTATTGTATGGACATTCACAAACATCAGATTGCTGAACGCAGCAGTGAAATACAGGGTGTGACTGTTGTTACTGTGAACATTGCCAAGCAATGTTAGTGTTGTAACAACTGCAATAAATATTATATTACTTAATGTTGCTGTCATCTTAGACATTCGTAGGCTGTGCTAGTGAATAGGAGCTGCGGTGGCTTGATCAGTAGTGCAGTAGTCTTGCGATGCGCGTACCCTTAGTTTGAGGTTCGATTCTAAACCCTGGCGGGCATTTAAAATGACTTCCGGTGGTATGCCCTTCCTGTATGTTTGCATGTGTTCCCACCCTGTTGGTTGTGCTCAGACTTTGGCTCACACAAACATCGCTATAACAGCACTTCAACTTTCACATGCGTCCTGCAGACACCACGTCTCCATTCGTACTTCGCCAGCATGGGCAAGGGTTGCTTCTTGCTATCACCTTCCCCCTGGGAAGGTCCGGTCCTGCGGTGGACCACATACAAACTGATACAGATGAAGATAGAGGTACAGATAGAGATAGTCAAATACCGGCAGTGATTGTCGTACTTATTAATGTTGCTGTTTTGTGAATATTCTCAGGCTGTGGTAGACAAGTAATGGCTGTAATTGTTGTACTTGTTGTTGCTGTTTTTGTGGACATTCCTGGCTGTGGTTGACGGAGTAAAGCGGATAAATGTGGATACACTTCTGGAACACTGCAGGTTTTAGAATTATTTACTAGGAGGTTTTACCCTGTAGGTACTCCTGCTTATGATCATTTCCTCCTTCCCTGCCTCAGGTCGTCCTCTCTCTCCGTCTCCTTCCTCTTCCCTTCCTTCCTGCCTTCCTGCCTTCCTTCCTTCTTCGTTTTTCCCCTTCATTCTTCTTACCAATAGCCACGCATTCTCTCTCATTCTCCTCTCCATTCTCTGCATTTTCCTGCATTCTTCTATGTTTCCATGATTCATCTCTCTACATTATTTTTTCCTTCCTCTCTCCTTTTCTTTCTTTCATCATTCCTTCCTTCCGTATTTTTTTTCTCTTCCATCCATTCCGTACCCCCCCTCTGAGGTAACACAGCCTCAGTTGACCATTCTCTCTCTCTCTCTCTCTCTCTCTCTCTCTCACACACACACACACACACACACACACACACACACACACACACACACACACACACACACACACACACACACACACACACACACACTGGCACCAGTTCATTCCCAGAACAAATATACTCTCTCTCTCTCTCTCTCTCTCTCTCTCTCTCTCTCTCTCTCTCTCTCTCTCTCTCTCTCTCTCTCTCTCACACACACACACACACACACACACACACACACACACACACACACACACACACACACACACACACACACACACACACACACACACACACACACACACACACACACACACACACAGGCACAAATCTATTCCCAGAACAATCATACATATTGAACTTCTCTTTCATCCACATGGCAGACCTCCTCTCTCGTCCCATTCTTTCCTCCCTCCTTCTCCTCTTTTCTTCCTTCTCTTCCACACCATCTTCTCTTCCCTCTCTACTATGTCTTGCCTCCTACTCTTCCCTTTCTTTCTTGCTTTCATCACGTTTACCTTTCCATTCTTTACTTAAACTTCCCTTTCTTCCGTGTCCTCTTCCGACTCTTTCACCCTCTATTTCTTCACACCCCTCTCTCTTCCTTTCCCTCCCCCTCCTTTTCGTTTATTTCCATTTCCTCCCCTTCTTCCTCCTCGTTCCCCCCTTCCCCTCTTCCCTCCTCATTCTTTTTTCTTCTTCCTGTCTTTCTCCCACTTCCCCTCCCATATCATCCTCAGTCACTATTCCGTCCACCATTTCCTCTCTTCCCTTCTCACATTTTTCGCCTCATTCCTACCTTCATCCCTCCTCATTCTTTTCATCTTTCTTTTCCTTCGCAGTCTCTTTCCCCTCTTTCTTTTTTCCTCCCACTCTCTTTCCCCCCGTCTTCTTCCTTCCCTCTGTCTTTCCCCCCCCCCCTCTTCTTTTCTTCCTTTTTCCTTTCCTCTCTTCCCGTTCTCCTTTCCCTTCCCTCTCCTCGCTCATTCATCTTTTCCCCTCTCTGTCCCTCCCTCCCCTCTCACTCTTCTCTCTTGCCTCATCTCTCTCCCCTTCTCTCTCCCCAATCCCTTCCCCACACCCTTTTCCTTTTCCCCCATTATGCGGCCGCCCCTCGTAACCTATTGTGTGGAATGAGGCGGAATGTCTGTACCTCGACCCATTAAATATCAGTCTTGCCCCGGAGGCCCTGTTACCTGTCGGCTTTTAACTGGGGGGGGGGGAGGGGGATGTGTACGGTATTTTTACAGACGAGGTGAATACAAAGGGATGAGACTGGATACGAAGGGAATACAAGTGAGTGCATGTAAATGGTGAGAGGAAGACGTACAGTGGGATGAGGTTGAAAACAAACTGACGAAGATGAATACAAAGGAAGTACAAATAACTACATGTAAGTAGTTCTGACACGTCTCCCGAAACCACCATCTGTGATGGCAAATTCTGTCTCCAAAATACCAATGAATAATGCTTTGTTGCACTGTGCATGTGAGGGTGTGGCTGCCTCCACCACATAGCCCCAATGTTGTGAAATATTTCACGTTGTTCTGCAGCCTTGAATAAATCGGTCATAAAATTGTGTTCGAGTTTTCTCTTTTAAGAATATAGTTCATACAAGATCTGGAACCGCTCATGGTATGTCATGCAGTCGAAAACCCACTTTCTTCCAAGTTCATGAAGCTATAGAACAAAAGATTATAATAATAAATAAAAAATAATACAGGAATGAAAATAAAACTACTCACAAGGTTCCAAACTGTTCAGATGCATTAGCAGTGTCGTCATCACTTGCCAAGAATTAACATCATTGCTAGCTAAGAAGTGGCGTCATTTTGTACACGTTTAAACATATAGACTCCAAATTATTTCATTTTTATTTCTTAGCATATCTAAAAGCGCTGCAAAAACCATATTGTTGAAATATTGAAATATGAAGTCCTCCCAACACTTCAGCGTGCCACTCCACAAGGAGATGAGTCTAGATAGAGTTGTGCCATATTCGTCTGCAAATAGAATAATGCAACCCAAAGTAGTTACAACATATCCCAAGTGTATATGTCAAATATATATTGAAGCGACATACAGGCAGTCAAAACTGTTTTTGTCCCTTAGACAGTCACTCCTCCAGAGGCAAGTGAGAATGAATAAAATGGTGGATAAAACAAAATCTATGACAAGAGGCGATGGGTGGAACTTTTAACGACCAGCGAGTGGCAGAGAATCACCGCTGCTGCACAAAGGCAAGAACGAGTCCAAACACAGATGACAAAAAAAACAAGTGAATAACAGGCGACCTCTGACCAGTGTCTTGCATTGCGGATGGACTTTGAAGTGTATAATATTGACGCCAGAGAAAATACCTCACACAGAGCACACCAGCAATACTGCCAAGTGAAGGTCTGTGTGGCCAGGTGGGGTGAGGTGAGGTGGTGTACAGTAATGTGATGTGAGGTGAGGTGGAGTTAAGTGAGATGAGATGAAGGAAGGTGAGGAGGAATGAAGCGAAATATCTTAAGGCTGATGAATTTAGATGTGGGGAGGTGAAGTGAGAGGAAGTGTCATAGGATGAACTGAATGGCCCGGAATCGATCGAGTTAAGGTGGAAATAGGTCGGGTGATATGAGGTGAGATGTGGCTAGGATGAGTCCAGTTGAGGCTGAGTTCGGGGAGGTGTGGTATAATGAGATGAGGAGGTTAAATGGAATAGGGTTAGGTTTGTTAGGTGAAGTGAGGTGTGGTACGATGATGTGAGATTAGATGAAGTGTGGTATAGTGAGGTGAGGTGAGGTATTGTTCTGTGAAATGATGTTTGGTGAGGTGAGGCATGGTAGGACGAAGTGTTATTAGGTGAAGTGTGGTGTACTGATGTGAGGCAGTTGGAAGAAGTTGGGTTCATTGTGTTGAGCTGAAGTAAGGTATGGTAGGATGAAGTGAAATTGGGCTAGGTGATGCGAGGTAAGATGAGGTAATGGGAGGGGGAGTGAATTAATGCAGTCTTTAGCAGTGTTGCAGTATCGGAATGATTGATGGTGATGATGATGATGATATAGGCGGTTGGCGAGATACGCGACAGTGATGTGGTGGGATAAGGTGCTACATATTTGAAGTGTGATGATTAATATGATGAAATGTGTATAGGGGAAGCAAGTTGAATTGCCAGAGGAAAGAGAAATACTGTATAAGGAAGATTGTGGATCATACGAGTATTCTTGTGATGAAAGAAGCTATAAAGAGAGGGATGGAAGATACAGTTTGGAGGGGAATGTATAGTGGATGGAAGATGCAGTGTGGAGAGGGATGTATAGTGGAAGGAAGATACAGTGTGGAGAGGGATGTATAGTGGATGTAAGATACAGTGTGGAGGGGGATGTATAGTGGATGGAAGATACAGTGTGGAGAGGGATGTACTGTATAGTGGATGGAAGATACAGTGTGGAGAGGGATGTATAGTGGATGGAAGATACAGTGTGGAGAGGGATGTATAGTGGATGGAAGATACAGTGTGGAGAGGGATGTATAGTGGATGGAAGATACAGTGTGGAGAGGGATGTATAGTGGATGGAAGATACAGTGTGGAGAGGGATGTATAGTGGATGGAAGATACAGTGTGGAGAGGGATGTACTGTATAGTGGATGGAAGATACAGTGTGGAGAGGGATGTATAGTGGATGGAAGATACAGTGTGGAGAGGGATGTATAGTGGATGGAAGATACAGTGTGGAGAGGGATGTATGGTGGATGGAAGATACAGTGTGGAGAGGGATGTATAGTGGATGGAAGATACAGTGTGGAGAGGGATGTATAGTGGATGGAAGATACAGTGTGGAGAGGGATGTATAGTGGATGGAAGATACAGTGTGGAGAGGGATGTATAGTGGATGGAAGATACAGTGTGGAGAGGGATGTATAGTGGATGGAAGATACAGTGTGGAGAGGGATGTATAGTGGATGGAAGATACAGTGTGGAGAGGGATGTATAGTGGATGGAAGATACAGTGTGGAGAGGGATGTATAGTGGATGGAAGATACAGTGTGGAGAGGGATGTATAGTGGATGGAAGATACAGTGTGGCGAGGGATGTATAGTGGATGGAAGATACAGTGTGGAGAGGGATGTATAGTGGATGGAAGATACAGTGTGGAGAGGGATGTACTGTATAGTGGATGGAAGATACAGTGTGGAGAGGGATGTATAGTGGATGGAAGATACAGTGTGGAGAGGGATGTACTGTATAGTGGATGAAAGATACAGTGTGGAGAGGGATGTATAGTGGATGGAAGATACAGTATAGTGGATGGAAGATACAATGTGGAGAGGGATGTATAGTGGATGGAAGATACAGTGTGGAGAGGGATGTATAGTGGATGGAAGATACAGTGTGGAGAGGGATGTATAGTGGATGGAAGATACAGTGTGGAGAGGGATGTATAGTGGATGGAAGATACAGTGTGGAGAGGGATGTATAGTGGATGGAAGATACAGTGTGGAGAGGGATGTATAGTGGATGGAAGATACAATGTGGAGAGGGATGTATAGTGGATGGAAGATACAATGTGGAGAGGGATGTATAGTGGATGAAATATACTTTTGGTCTCACTGCATCTGATGCATCTTTCATCACTCGTCCTTTCCCTTTTCATTTCCTTCTTCCTTCCTGTCTCTCTCTTCACGTCTTACATATTCCCTCCTCTCTCCCCTCTCGCTTTCGTCCCTCCTTCCTCCCCTCCCGGTACTTTCAATTTTATTAATGTCCCGTCCCTCTCATCCCTCTCCCATTTCACCATCCTTGCCCTTTTCTTCTTTCCCCGCCCATTCTTCTGTCCCTTCCTCCCCTCCATCTCCTTTTTCTCCTCCTCTTTTCCTTTTTCTTAACCTTTTCTCTCCTTTACCCGCTTCCCTCTCTTTCATTCCCTCCTTTCTTCTACGTCTCAGTATTGTCTTTCCTCTCCTTTCTTCATTCTCTTCATACATTTCATTCTTCTTCTCCCTTCCTCTTCTTCCTGTCGCTTTATCCTTCCCACCGGTTCCCCTCCCTCGTATTCTTCTCTTCCTCTTTCCATCCCCGCTTATCCATCTAATGCATATATACTTACATACATTTATCATCATCTCATACATAATCCATCTTCCTCTCCTACCACCGGATCTTCTTTCCCTCCTTCCCCCCCCCCCCGTCCATATACCTCCTTCTCCTCATTTCATTCTTTTCCTTTCATCCCTTATCTCTCTATCATCCTTCCATTCAGATTATCTCCCCCTTTTTTTGTTCTTCATTCTTCGACACTTCCTCCTATATGTCCATCTAGGTCCTTCGCGTCCACCTTTTTTCCTCCTACATTATGTTTCTCTCCCTCTTTCCCTTCCTAGACCATCCCATCCCTTCACTTTCTTTTCTCCCATCTTCCTGCCTCTACTTCCTTTTCTCACGTCTTCCGTTCTTCTCCCGGCCTTCCTTTTGTCCCTCCCTTTCTCCCTCCCCCCCATTCTCCCTTTTCAGACTCCCTTCCCTCCTTTCTCCCTCGCCCTCCCATCCGCATTTCCTCTCGAATTCCCCCAGCAGTTTGGTGTTGGTAATTATAGGATCCAAACCTCTTTCTCTGCCCCTTTGATCCCTCCCGCCGACCATGTAGTTTTATTTTTGTTGGTTCAATTCCTTGTCCAAAGTTACTTATTTTTAGTTTTCTCCTTTATTATTCGATTCGTTCACCTCTTCCTGTCCCGCCTTTCTGTCTTATTCATTACCCTTTTATTCGTTCCTTAGTCGGTTCTTTCGCCTTCGTTTTTCTTTCCCAATTTAAACCGTTCTTTATGCCCCCATTTGCTTTGTCTGGTCTTCCCACCCACCCCCTGTACATTGTCTTCCTCTCTCCGTTCCTATTCTCCCTCCTTTCTTTTTTCCATCCCTCCCATTTCCTCTTCCACCCTTTCCTTTCCATATACCCTCTCCCTTTCCCCCCCGCGGTGTGGTATTGGTGATAGGATCCGAACCCTTGTCTGTTTCACTGTACCTTTGATCCTTCTCACCGCCCGTATACTGGTAGCTTGATATCTCACTTTTCTTTTGTTTTTACTACTTATCCCCTTTTGCTTATTCTTTGCCCTCCCTCGTTCCTTCATTTAGTTCATTTCATTTGTTCATTCAGTATTCATTCATTCATTTCATATATAGTTCTCGCTTAAGTCTCCAATTTTCTTGCCAGTTTGGGTTCTAAAATTTTCCTGTTTTCCCATTCCCATATCATTTCTTGGCATACTTTTTTTTTCTTTCATCTGTTTTTCATCTTAATTTTCCTCACGCCTGTATGTCCTTATTCTGTTCTTTGTATTTCCTTCTTTTTACTTTTCCTTACTTTCATTTGTGTTTTTTGTCCTTCCGTCTCGTGTATCTCTTCCTTCCTTAATCTGTTTTCATTAATCTTGCTCAAACATCTCAAGCCTAATGCAAGCTCCCATTCAGCCTACCTACACCCACCTCCACCCACTTTATGCACCTGCACCCATTACATCCAATTAGCCCACCTACACCCACTTGAAGCCACTTAAGCCCACCTACACCCAGTTACAACCACTTACCAATACTGACACCCACGTACACTCAATTATCGTCACCTACACCCATATGCACTCACCTGTTTCCACTTAAAACCCACCTACACCCACCAACACCACCTTCATACACCCACACACATAAAGCTTGCACCCACCAACACCCACGTACACCCAGCTAACCCAACATAAGTGCCCTGTTGAACGACCCGTCTGATCGCCTCTCTATCCCTCCTAACTCCCTCATCCCTCACCGGTTTAGAGAGAGAGAGAGAGTAGGAAAGGAGGCAGAATAACAGCGAAGGGCAATGAGAAAAAGAGCATAGAGAAGAACAGGGGAAAATGAAGGAAGAGAGCGTCAGGAAAAAGGAGAGTAGAAGTAATTATATAAAGAGAAGAACAAAGTAAAACAAAAACAAAAACTGAAAAGTTGAGAAATAACATTGAAAAGAAGGAAAATAAAATTGTGGGAGGAGGTAAGAAGGAGAGTAAAAGAAAAAAAAAGGGGGGAGGGAAGATAGAGTAAATGAAAAGGGGGGAATGGAGGGAGAGGAGGAGATTTAAGAGGGAAATAGAGAAAGAAAGGAAAGGATAGAGAGTAACAAAGAAGACAGCAATGTAGAGCGTAAAAAAAAAGGGGAGGGAATGAAGGAGCAAGGGAGGAAAGGATCAAGAGAGCAAAAGGTAAAATAAAAAGGTAAAAGAGTGAGGGAAAGATGAATGGAGAAGACCCCGACTGAATAACTCAATTTTGGATCCGAAAGCGGCACATTGAGCATAAGAGCCTGGAGGAGAGAGAGAGAGAGAGAGAGAGTGAGAGTGAGTTACGAGTGCAGGGAGGGGAAAGAAGGGAGTGTGAATGAGGGAGGAAACGAAAGTTAAAGATGGAGAGGGTAGCTATGAGAGAAGCTGGAGAAATTTGGAGAAAGAGAAAGATAATAGCTTACAGTGAGAAAAGTAGGAGAAATTTGTAGAGAGGGAGAGGAAGAGAATAACTGAGAAAAAGAGAAGTTATTTAGTTTGGATCAGAGAATGAAACAAGGGTAAAAAAAAAAAAAGGGAGGGGGAGAGGAGAGAGGGAGAGAGAGGAGGTGAGTGTGGAAGAGGGAAAACATGATGAGGGAATAGGGAAAAAGGCGGGGGGAGTAACGGAGTATGGAAAAGAAAATGAGAGAATAATGTTCATAGAGAGAGCGAAAGAGGCGGGAATAGTGTGAGAGTAAAGTAATGTGGAAAAGAGAAAAAGAGAGAGAGAAACCTATCGAGATATGAGAGAGGAAGGGAGTAAGGGAATGTGGAAATGAGAGAAAAGAAAGGAGAGGGGGAGAGGGAGAGGATGAAAGGTACTGGTATAGAGAGAGAGGGAGGGGGGGAGATGAGGAAGTGGAAGTGAGATGGGGGGAAGAGAGAGAAGGAAAGAAAATGGGGGTAAGGGATAAAAAGGGGGAGGGAGATCTGTTGAGGGGAAATGGTAGGAAAAGAAGAATGCATAGGGAGAGAGAGAGAGTAAAAGCGAGTGGAAGAGAGAAACTGGGAGGAAGAGGTAGAGGAGAAGGGTTCATGGAGAGAGGAGAGAAAGAGAAAGGGAGGAAGAATTAAAAAGATAGAAAGATACACAGGAAAATAGAAAAGGAGGAAAAAGAGAGAGAGTGGGGATGTCGAAAAAAGGAAGAAATGACGGAAGAAGTGGAAAGTACGAGGGAGAGAAAATGGGGAAGAAATATGATGTGAAGGAATATGGAAAAGAGCGAAGGGAAAGGTTAGAAAAGAGAGGAAGGGAGAGAGAACGAATGTGAAAGAATGTAGATAAGGGATATAGAGAGAGAGAAAGGCACACAGGGATTAGCAAGGAGAGCGATGTGGAAGAGAGAGAGAGGGAGATGAGCGAGAGGAGAGGCAGGGGGAGACAGAAAGGGAAAGGAAGGTAGGTGGGTAAGAGGTGGGAGAAGCACAAGGGGAAAGGTACACACACACACACACACACACACACACACACACATTGAGAGGGGCTAGGAAGGGAGGAAAGTCATTACCAGAGGCCACAAGTTGGCCATTACCTGTTGCACGAGCATTCTCTCTCTCTCTCTCTCTCTCTCTCCCCTTGTTTCCGCAGTGTGTGTGTGTGTGTGTGTGTGTGTGTGTGTGTGTGTGTGTGTGTGTGTGTGTGTGTACGCGCGCGCGCAGTTGATTCTATTTACACTCCTCTTTCACTTCTGCACAACCAGCTCCTTCTTCGCTCTCTTTTTCGTCTTTCGTAATCCTCTTAGCTTCCTAAATCGATCCCACAGTCTGACGATACCGCTGTTCCATTTCACCCTCGCCTCGGCTGAGAAAGAGAGAGAGAGAGAGAGAGAGAGAGAGAGTCTTCACTCTTCTTTGTGACTTTTCATATCGTTACTGTTATATTGCGTTTAATCAGTGTCGTCCAGAGAGAGGGGGCTTGCGTTGTGTGTGTGTGTGTGTGTGTGTGTGTGTGTGTGAAGTATGTTTTATGGTATGTGGTGTGTTTGCCAGATGGTATGTCTGGTAAATCGTTCGTGTGGTGATGTGTGTACTGTGTGGTATGTGTTGTATGGTATGTGCTGCATGCTGCGTGTGGTATGTGTTGTATGGTATGTGCTGCATGCTGCGTGTGGTATGTGTTGTATGGTATGTGCTGCATGCTGCGTGTGGTATGTGTTATATGGTATGTGCTGCATGCTGCGTGTGGTATGTATTGTATGGTATGTACTGCATGCTGCGTGTGGTATGTGTTGTATGGTAAGTGCTGCATGCTGCGTGTGGTATGTGCTGCGTGCTGCGTGTGGTATGTATTGTATGGTATGTGCTGCATGCTGCGTGTGGTATGTATTGTATGGTATGTGCTGCATGCTGCGTGTGGTATGTGCAGCATACTGTGTGTAGTATGTGTGATCATATGATGATTGGTGTATGATATGTGTGGTGTGTACGGTATGTAGTTTGTGTGGTGTGTGATGCGTGTGGTGTAAAGTATATGTGTGTGGTGTAAGCTGTAGGGTTGTGTGGTGTGTGGTGCATGTGGTTAGGTATATGTGTGTGGTGCATGTGGTTAGGTATATGTGTGTGGTATGTCTGGTGTAAGGTATAATTGTGGTATGTCTGTTGTATGGTGTATATGGTATGTGTGTGGTGAGTGGTGTTTAGTATATGTGGTGTGTGGTCTATGGTACGTGTGATGTGTGGTTTTTGTTAGAGCTTGTGGTGTTGGGTAAGTGTGGTGCTTGTGGTGTGTTTTCTTGTGGTGTATGTAGTGTGTAATTGTGCTACTTGTGGTGTATGGTGTGTTGTATGCATAATATTGATTGGTATATGGTATATATGGCGTTGTGTGTGTGTGTGGGGGGGGCAGGTTTGGTGTTCACTACCATGTGTTATAAACTGGTTCCCATACACGCACATCTCTGGATGCTGCACCAGGTTCAGTGTTGGCTTTGAACAATTCATATCTGTGGATGACCTTTTCCCTGTTCATTGTAATCGTCCTACGGCAGCGGGAATAACTGTGCAAAGACAGCCATCCTACTGTGGGGTTAATGACGACCTGAGCTATATATCACGCAACGTTTTATGCATACGGCCGTAAGTATATCGAAATAGTTGGTTGGCGGCTAGGGAAAGGGTAGAAGCAGAGCACTCCCTACCCCTGCCCCCCTTCACACACACACACACACACACACACACACACATGTAAACGGCCACCTCCAATGCGTGACGTGTGGAGATTTAAACGAAGTGCAGGTGATTTATCTCGTATAGGGAAATTAGACAGCTGAGTAACTGGCAACTGTATTCGAGTGTCTAATCAAACCTTTTATAAATAGTGTTTACCACATTAGTGTTAGCTTATGATATCTAGTTACATTCCTTGTACGTTTTTACATATATATATATTGCGTGATATATAGTTTACTAATTTTTGTTCGTGTAATACGTGAATATAGCAGAAAATTCAGGTAGTGTGGTCATACTGCGAGCGTAGGTATCTCGTCCTTGAGGCTCGACCATTTTTCCCGTGATGGACGGTGATGCCCTGGTTGGTCAGTGCTGCGGAAGATTTTGAGGTGGGCGGCAGTGATTGTGAGTGGCGATACTTGCGCTGAAATAACGGGTTACATCCGTTGTACTGCTTGGAAATTTGTCATACAACTTTCAGACAACCACTGTTGACGGTGGACGTAACGGAATAATGTGGTAATCGTCAGGGGAATACGAAAATCAAAGCGCTGAACTTGACGGCAGGGATGGAGCTTGGGATGGTGTCATGGCGGTGAGTGACTGCTAATCGGAATCCCGTTGACAGGAACTTCACAACAAATATCCATTTGTGACTTACTTTGTTTAGCATAATTTTGTATTGTCTTGTATGTTTTGTATTTGTTATATCGACCAAGTTATCTTCAGTCATAACAGAGACAGTAACTGCTTAATGCGATGTTTGATTAGTGATAAAGACTATAGATGTACTAGCACGATCACTAATATCTCTACCCCCCTTGGCTGGTGGTGGTGGAAGTCAGTGTAGAAGACATGCCAGGTGAGCGGACACAGACCACTTCATTAGGAGCGACGGCTCACTCACCTGAACCACAACTCGTCTCACGGACGAAACACGTGAACACAGTTACGAAGTAACTAAATCATTTACCATAGTATTTTACAATTTTATTATATTCATAAAATAATTCAAAATCTCAAAGTGCATTAGGTGTCGCAGACAGTGTTTTGCTATTATTATCTTAGGTATTAGATTTATCTATCTATCTATCTTTCTGTCTATTGCCAGACGCCTCAATCCCGTTTGGGGTGGCCACAAACAAATCGCTTCCAAGTCGCCCTGTCCCCCGCCATTTCACTGCCCTGCTCCCAACTCACACCCTCCTCTCTCATATACCTCTCCACCCCATCCCTTCATCTCATCCTCGGCCTCCCCCTCCCTCTTTCCCCCTCCACCTCACTCACATACACTCTCTTCGTCAGTCTTTCACCCTCCATCCTCTCCATTTATTATTGTTTATTATTGTTGGTAATGGTATTTTAAATTTAGTAT
Organism: Coenobita brevimanus; assembly: GCF_032717465.1. NCBI lineage: Eukaryota > Metazoa > Arthropoda > Malacostraca > Decapoda > Coenobitidae > Coenobita > Coenobita brevimanus. The sequence continues at coordinate 33,312,822 of NC_136982.1, forward strand.
TGTTGTCATTGTCAATTGTGGCGAGGTTTTAATATGACCATCGTTATTAGTAGTTGAATAATGACTATACAATTAATGTGAAAGACAGAGTGAACGCCCCTAAAACATATCAACGTATATTTGGTTATGTGGGCATATATCCTGTATATCTATATACTTGTAAAAGAACTGATATCGTTATCCTCGTTCTTCCTACATTGTCTTCTCCCCTCCCTCGCTCTCTAGTATTCCTATGATACTGGAGTGAATGTTCACCCAAATCCAACCTTTTCTGTCGGTTTTATTTTCCCCCATAGTTACTGTGGAAGAAAAATAAAACCAGGAAAGAAAGGGTTGGAGTTGAGTGCACATGCTCTCCAATATCATAGGAATAATAGAGAGCGAGGAAGAAGACAGTGTAGGAAAAACGAGGATAACAATGAAGTCTGTTTTAAAAGTATATATGCCCACATAACCAAATATACGTTGATATGTTTTAGGGGCGTTCACTTTGTTCTCATTGGGCCTGGGCAGGCACCGCTCTGAATTTAGCTTGGTGCTTCGAGAATGTTGTGCCCACCCGGCGACAGATAGCTCGGACAGGGATCGGGTTCATAATGTATGTGAAGTACACGTGGGTTTAAAGAACGTATTACGTAGGATGAATGGATTCCTTATTCACTTGCAACTCATGACATTATTTTCAGAGTCTATGACTATGTTATATGGTAGGCGTCAGTTCGTGAATCATCATCAGACTGCTTGACTACCCGTGTCCACACACGACACCTGGCTCTTATTCAGTCCTGGCTTCGACTTCCCCCGAATCTTGGGGATAAAGTAATTAGTGATCACGGTAGTACGTTACTTTGACTATAAAACAACTAGTCGTGGTTACACTGGCACTTAATGCAGGGGTTAATATTGTGGGGTTAGTTGCCGGCACCTGTATTCCCAATGCCTGGCTGTGTACACCATGCCATGATAAACAATATGCTGTGCTCCTTATTTCTTGCCAGTCTGCCGGCAACGCTTACCCAAGAGAGAACGCAATTTATTGTATCTATTAAATATGGCAAGTACTTTGCATTGTGTTGGTATATCGTTATATTTAATACCATTAGTTTACGAAGGGGGAGATGTGTTGTTGGATATTAATTGTTTGAAGCTGATTTATTTCAGTAATATCAGTATTGGTTGTTAAAGTTTAGTCATTTTTGGTTTGAATCCGTCGATAATCTCGCTATGTAAGTAACTTACGAGATTTGTAGCATCCTTCTGGCTGGACAAATGGAATACATTTTCTTATATTCATAGTTTTTTTGATACTACAATATATCTCCAGTGGTAGCCAAAATTTGCTGTTTCTTATAAAACATGGATTGTATGCAAATAGCTTATAGTCTGCTAAATCCAGCAATCTCTCTCTCTCTCTCTCTCTCTCTCTCTCTCTCTCTCTCTCTCTCTCTCTCTCTGTGCTTGTGTGTGTGTGTGTGTGTGTGTGTGTGTGTGTGTGTGTGTGTGTACGCTATCAGTGTAAACAGTTGCGGTGGCTCGGTAGTGTACTATAATCCCGATGTGTGTGCGTATAAGGGTTGGAAACCAAGCCGTGGCGGTAGTAAGTCCCATCATATGCTTGGATATACGAGTATTTGCTGCCTGTCGGTTCAGCCAGTGACACACTTCAACACGCACACACACTGCCAGTACAACAATGCAGATTTCCCATGAGTAGCCTTCCTACTAACTCATCTCCTCATTCTTACTTCGCCAACATAGTGAAGGGTTATTTTTTACTCAGTCTCCTTCCGAGGACAAAGTTCTGTCCTGCAGGGGACCTCATGTGGTGTGATAGACAGACACAGATACAGGACCTCTTAATATGGCTCTCCAAACCAGAATGAAATAGTTTGGTTGTAACAAGAATTTATGCAACATGTCATTGTACTGAAAACGTTATATAATATGTATCCAGTTTTTATAAGTATGAATCAGGAAAGTGGAAAAATAAAGTGTATACTACAAATTTGTTAACCTGTTTTTATGAAGTATAACTGAATATAGCAATTCCAATTTATAAACGTCAAATTATGGTGTCGGCTGCCTTCCTCTTACGTACAACAAACTGGTCAGTGGAACCTGTAAATAGTGCATCAAAAATGAACTTGGTTTTCAGAGAATGTTGTATATGCAAGTCAGAATGTGACCTCGTAATATTTTCCTTTTTTATTTATATTATCTTTGTAATATCGAGATAGTTTTGCATCAGTAACATACAGAGGATTTTAACTCAGGCTTTTATAACTCACTCAGCAAAAGGTTGCTGGTTCCATTAAAGCAGGGAAGTGAGCATGGAAGTGAATAAGTTACTGCATGATAGTATTGTAATACCAACTCTAACGTATGGAAGTGAAACTTGGACGTTGTTGGAAGGACACAAGTCAAGAGTGAGAGCAGTGGAAATGGGTTATTTAAGAGGAGCCTGTGGAGTCACATGGAGAGACAGGCTGACAAATGAGGATATAAAGGAGCGTTTTGGTATGGATGCGGATGTGATAGGAAACGTTAGGAGGAACACACTAAGGTGGCTTGCCCATGTGGAGAGGATGGAGGGTGAGAGACTGACGAGGACTGTGAGTGAGGTGGAGGGAAAGAGAGGGAGGAGGAGGCCGAGGATGAGATGAAGGGATGGAGTGGAGAGGTATATGAGAGAGGGGGGGGTGTGAGTTGGGAGCAGGGCAGTGACATGGGGGGGGGACAGGGCAACGTGGAGGCTATTTGTTTGTGGCCACCCCACACGGGATTAAGGCGTCTGGCAATAGGTAGATTGATAGATTTAGCTGGAATACTAGAGTTGCCCCGACTGCTTGGGTGTAATGGTACCACTGAACACTGAGGCTCCGATGATTCACCCACCTGAATAAAATCGTTTAACATTACTGGAATAAAATAAGAATTTGCCGGATCATGAAATATGTCAGATGTATTGTGCAGAGTAAATCGCTGAGGAAGAGGCGTTCGCGATGAAAAATTTTGTCCTAACGAGAACACCACCGAGCATGTATTGTGGGTCGTATTTTATTGTACTGTATTACAAAATATTATATTTTGGGTCGTATTATACTGTATTATTATCCTATTATACTGTACTGTGGGCCGTACTGTATTGTATTGCGGATGGGATTGCATTGTACTCGTATTATGTATTGTATTTATCGTTGTCATCAATGATTTCGTAACACCCCGGAGATTTATTTTGCCTGTCACACCTTAATATCTTCATGCATATTACTCAGGCAGACTTTGTCGGCGTTAGAAGATACCAGTAACATACAAGACAATATAAAAGTGCAATATCCAAATAAATCTCTAAACAACAAGTGCTGTGAAGATTGTCAGTCAGGTTATCGATATTATGACATTTTGTTACGCTGAATGTTGGAGGTGAAGGGAAGACGTGGGCACAGGATGAACACCACTTGCATCACAGGAGTTGTGAACAGATTTTCACAAGAACAGGCTGTAAACAAAATGACACTGACATTCCTGGGAAGACTGTGTGTTGTCACGCAGGTGTGAAAGATGGCGCCAACCACACTAATTTTGGCAAACACATGACAGTATTATTCACACAAGGGTGAGTCATATACCTCAACCACACTGTGTGATTTTGGCACACACTAACGTCACTGATTTTGGCAAACACTTGACAGTATTATTCACACACTGTTTGATTTTGGTACACACTAGCATCACTGATTTTGGCAAACACTTGACAGCATTATTTACGCAGGGATGAGTCATATACCTCAACCACACTGATTTTGGCACACACTAGCATCACTAATATTGGCAAACACTTGACAGCATTATTCACACAAGGATGAGTCATATACCTCAACAACACTGTTTGATTTTGGCACACACTAGCATAGCATCACTTACAATTGCAGACATTAGTAACTTTATCAGGTGATCTTACTGACGCCAGAATCGAACATTCTGACGCAGAGTTTCCGAGTATGCAGGTGGGACTACCAGTTGGACAAAAACCATTTCGTTGTGTTGATTCACACTGTGGGCACACCGTTTCTCACAGTCCCCTACATTACAGTGTCTGTCGGTTTGAAACGGCTGGCCCAGAACGTGGTCCAAGGAAGCGGGTGTTCTTGCAGTGTTTATACCAACCTACACGAGTGGACAGTTTGCGTCAGAGTTCAGTTCCGCCCTCCGCGTGAATACGTCCTTACACTATGTGAAAATTGTGTGAAAACATTATGAGGTGTTGTTAATTTGAAACTTGTAATGTTTTGTGGACCGTAGGATTTGGGTCTCGTTTCGTTATTTCGGAATACCAGGCCCAAAATTCGCTCCCGACTTGTAAGATAGTATTTAAAAAAAAAAAAAAAAAAAAAAAGTGCCTACAGCGAGGTGATGTACGGTGGTTACATAGGATAAGTTATGGATTCTTTGCGATAGTCTGAATGAGAGAGATCGAAGTGATGATGACGTCCCAGATATTACTACTGTTTTGAGAATATTGTAGGATCAGTAAGATTATTAAGTTGTGGTTTATATAGGATAGTCCGAGAATGAACGAGATAATAGGGATTGATGGTGAGTTCCGTAATTTGTCGATAGTTTGAGAGTATGGTGGACAGGAGTGAAGTTAGGCGAGGTTGTTACGGGGGGAGTAATAAATGTAAAGGGCGATGCATTGGCCGTACCGTAAACACATAACCTTTAGTGACTGTTGCCTCCCAGTAATTGAGTTTGACCTGTTATTTGTACGGTGGCAGCCAAAGAGCAATGTGTGTGTGTGTGTGTGTGTGTGTGTGTGTGTGTGTGTGTGTGTGTGTGTGTGTGTGTGTGTGTGTGTGTGTACGTGTACGTACATCTCAGTAATATGCTATATCCTCGGCTGATGTTCAATCCTTCCACGAAATTTAGTTACAGTGTGATAAAAGCTGAGGTATTTTGTTAACATACTAGCAGTATGGTACACCCACTCTCCACATAAAACAATACCCCGCGCTGCCCTCAGTGAGCTCGGTTGTATTGACATCTTTGGAGTGAATGAGTTCAAGTACTAAAGAAACCGTCAGCAGGAACAAAATCTCCCCAACCTCTTCAGATGCCTTTTTGTATATTACGGTAGTTGTTCTGTATTTTAACATAACTAAGGCCACATGATTGTACTTCACAAAGGGGTTAATAATAATTTGAACTAATGAAAAATATATGATTTGGGAAGCCAGTCAAGATAAAACAACATGGAATATGATCACACACACACACACACACACACACACACACACACACACACACACACACACACACACACACACACACACACACACACACACACACTCTTCTTTTATTGTGTTCAGTAAATCTGTGTTGTTTAGATAAAAAAAGAAAAGTTCCTCATCGTTGAAAAAAAATGCTCCAATTATGATCTCTTACGTTATAAACATTGCATGCATTCTTCATTTTATACACCAGTGAATAGGCAGGTCGTAAAAAGATGTATTTATTTATTGTGTTTATGATTTATTCAGTGTGGGATAATGTCGATGGTTAATATTGCAGTGTTTAATGCATTCTCTCTCTCTCTCTCTCTCTCTCTCTCTGTTCCATGCCCTCCCCTTCCCTTTAGAGCTCTCCCCTTTCCCTTCCCCCTCTCTCCCTCCCTCTTCCCTCTCCCTTATATCGTCTTCTTCCCCCTCCTTGCCTCTTATTCCTTCTCACCCTCCCTAATTCTTCATCTTCTTCCTTCCCTCTTTCTTGTCCTTTCCCGTTCAACCTTCTTAACCCGTTCCCCTTCCTCTCTCCTTCCATTCCTTCACCTTGTCCTTTCCCAGCCCCTTTCCATTTTTGCTCTCTCTCTCTCTCTCTCTCTCTCTCTCTCTCTCTCTCTCTCTCTCTCTCTCTCTCTCTCTCTCTCTCTCTCTCTCCGTTGTTTACAGGTATTGTGTCTAATATTTGTTACCTGTCTGTTGTAGCCTGTTGGTGAGTGTTGTTTTTATTAGTGTGGCTCATTTGTGTGTGTGTGTGTGTGTGTGTGTGTGTGTGTGTGTGTGTGCGTGCGTGCGTGCATGCGAACACGGGGGGGGGGGAACTTTTTGAAGTTCAGCCAGTAATTGCTTGGCTTTGTTGCTTATCGTGTCATCTATGTATGCAGTGTTATTTCAACAATATATTGTTTTTTACACCCAGTTCATAACATTTCACTCAGTTCCCCCTCCCCCAGTGGTAGGGAGAGAGATGGTTGGGAGGGGGGATGAATCTGGTTCAGGAATCTTGTGCAGTAATGCTTCACTTGGAATATGTGTGCAGGGTTACGTAAAACACTTTACTGCCTTTAGATATGTCGTTTTTTTTCTCTCTTTCTATTCTAGCTGCCTTTAGATATTTCGTTTTTTGTGTTCTCTATTCTAGCTGCCTTTAGATATTTCATTTTTTTTCTGTTCTAGTTGTGTTACGTGTCTGTTGTAAAGGCAGTATTTCCCAGTGGAACCCACCACTTCTCTGAATTTGATAAAGGTATCTAATGTTGACCTGAACACTTGGTACGAGTTCTACAACGATTGTGATTGTATTACAATCTCAGTTTGGTACCTTTATCTTACCTCACAGTAGTTGACTGATGGCTGGAAGGACATGATATCAATTCCGGCCTGGGGTGGGGAACTGCATGGGATTTGATTTTTACCAACATTTTTGTCTTGTGGGCGTATTGAAATGTTCGCTTCGGGCTACTCAGCTGAGGGAAATATTGGTACTGTTTCAGTTACCCTTCGCAATGCTGCAGTTTTCTTCACCTGAATAAAACATTGTGGATCTAACCTGAATAAAGTACCCAAGTACGTCCATGGCAGGGAAGGAGTTAACACGGGTTACAGTCTAATCCATACACACAGCCGGATGCATAAAGCAAAAATGTTGATTTTCTCTCATTCGGGCGTGGGCCATAGTTGTACAGTCATATCAAATCCATCTTTCACTTCGTACCTTTGAACAAATTATTAGCACTACATCATTCTCTCTCTCTCTCTCTCTCTCTTTCTCTCTCTCTCTCTTTCTCTCTCTCTCTCTCTCTCTCTCTCTCTCTCTCTCTCTCGTGTGATAATTAAAACCTTGACTGACCTCTTATCTTTAACCTGATAGGCGTAATGGTTATTGTTTCTCACCTTCCCTACGAGTTTTTCTGTAATGTACGATAAATTGTCTGTTGGCAGCAAGAACAGAATAAAACCCACCATCACACTGAAGGGGTTACATCCGAAAGCAACGCACATCACCTGTACGAGTAGACAGCCTTCAACCAGTCTTAATTCCACTAAATTATGTATGTATCTATTCTTTTGTCTCTCCGTCTGCATCTATCCATCCATCTGTCTATCTGTTTGTCTGTCTGCCTATTATTCTAAAGCCAGGCGCCTTATTCCCAGAAGGAGTGACGACAAACAGATCGCCTCCTTGTCATTCTGTCATCTGCCATCAGGTTGCCGTCTCTTCAACTCGTACTCCCCTCTCTCCTATATCTCCACCTAATCTCTCCATCTCATCTCTGGTCTCCCCTTCCACCTCACTCACACACCTGTAATCAGCCTCCCAATCACCGTTATTCATTATTCTTGTTAACCCTTTCGTTGTGGCGGCTTTAGTGTTTTATTGCAGGTAACGCCAGACGGTTTTATTCATCTGTGTGAGTCATAGAGGCCACAGTGTTACTACTGTTACCGTTAACCCTGTACAGTGTTACTACTGTTACCGTTAACCATGTACAGTGTTACTACTGTTACCGTTAACCCTGTACAGTGTTACTACTGTTACCGTTAACCCTGTACAGTGTTACTACTGTTACCGTTAACCCTGTACAGTGTTACTACTGTTACCGTTAACCCTGTACAGTGTTACTACTGTTACCGTTAACCCTGTACAGTGTTACCGTTAACCCTGTACAGTGTTACTACTGTTACCGTAAACCCTGTACAGTGTTAGTACTGTTACCGTTAACCCTGTACAGTGTTACTACTGTTACCGTTAACCCTGTACAGTGTTACTACTGTTACCGTTAACCCTGTACAGTGTTACTACTGTTACCGTTAACCCTGTACAGTGTTACTACTGTTACCGTTAACCCTGTACAGTGTTACTACTGTTACCGTTAACCCTGTACAGTGTTACTACTGTTACCGTTAACCCTGTACAGTGTTACTACTGTTACCGTTAACCCTGTACAGTGTTACTACTGTTACCGTTAACCCTGTACAGTGTTACTACTGTTACCGTTAACCCTGTACAGTGTTACTACTGTTACCGTTAACCCTGTACAGTGTTACTGTTACCGTTAACCCTGTACAGTGTTAATACTGTTACCGTTAACCCTGTACAGTGTTAATACTGTTACCGTTAACCCTTTACAGTGTTAATACTGTTACCGTTAACCCTGTACAGTGTTTATACTGTTACCGTTAACCCTGTACAGTGTTTATACTGTTACCGTTAACCCTGTACAGTGTTTATACTGTTACCGTTAACCCTGTACAGTGTTAATACTGTTACCGTTAACCCTGTACAGTGTTAATACTGTTACCGTTAACCCTGTACAGTGTTTATACTGTTACCGTTAACCCTGTACAGTGTTTATACTGTTACCGTTAACCCTGTACAGTGTTTATACTGTTACCCTTAACCCTGTACAGTGTTAATACTGTTACTGTTAACCCTGTAGTGTTAATACTGTTACTGTTAACCCTGTACAGTGTTAACACTTACCGTTAACCTTGTACAGAGTTTATACTGTTACCGTTAACCTTGTACAGTGTTAATACTGTTACTGTTAACCCTGTACAGTGTTGATACTGTTACCGTTAACCTTGTACAGTGTTAATATTGTTACCGTTAACCCTCTCATGGCCGAGACAATTCTGGTTTTGTATCCAGGTGACACCCAACAATTTTGTTCTGCCTGGAATCATTCACAGCAGCCTGGGTGTTACCTGTGTTAGTGAGGGGGAGGAGGGGGAGCGAAATTGGTCTGTGGAATTCATGGCGGGAACTCAGACCTGTTGGAGGTGCACGCCAATCTTTGTGCAGGTAAATCTTCACCACCACTACCACCATCATCATCATCATCATCATCATCATCATATCATCATCATCATCATATCATCATCATCATCATCGTCGTCGTCGTCATCATAATCTTTATTGTCGTCGTCTTCGTCATCATCATCATCATCATCATCATCGTCGTCGTCGTCGTCACATTGTTGTCGTCATAATATTGATCTCAGTATCGTGACTGAAATGAATAGGAAAATATGAAGAGGATCGCCATAGAGGAAATAAAAAGGGACGCATTTTAGGAAGGGGCGAAGGTAAAACGTATACCCGAGTACTGAACCCTACAAAGTACGAATGATTAACACCTGGTGAGGCTTTAACCTGTTCAGTCGGTGTACTGGACGTCCCTTGTACTATAGTCCTGGTGCCGCCTCACTTATATTAGTTTAAGAGGGATTTGTTAAACTGGACGGATTAGATAAAACCTTCATTAATCCCTTCAGCACAATATACCTTTCCAGAGTGTAATAAAATCGTCTGGAAGTAGCAAGAACGTAATAAGACGTCATCGTAGTGAAAGGGTTATCTCTGAAGCCAGGGATGTCCTTTTTTCACTTTATGCTTTACACGTCCTGACGATGTTACTCAGCTTCGGATAGACTCTTGGAAATGAAAGGGTTAAATATGGCCATAACAAACCCCTCATTACGAAAGGCGGTCCTAAGTTAAAATTATCTGGTGCCAGCAAGAATAAACAATGAAGGACTTCATACGTATTCAACAGGTGAAAGGGTTTGTAGTAGTAGCAGTAGTAGTAGTAGTAGTAGTAGCAGCAGTGGTGGTAGTAGTAGTAGTGGTAGTAATAGTAGTAGCAGCAGTGGTAGTAGTTGCAGTAGTAGTAGCAGCAGCAGCAGCAGTGGCAGTAGTAGTAGTTGTTGTTGTTGTTAGAAGTAGTAGTAGTAGTAACAACTCCAGCCTCATCTGAACTTGAACCCAGTGGATTGCTGTCTGAAGTTAACCTTCACCACGGCAGTCCACCATTCTCCTTTTTGCAAATAGCGTTAAAATAATTATGAACAAATACAGTACTCGTATAACCAGGCAGTGGAGCCACCCAGTCATATCTGTGCCACCACGTGAAGGCATTCCTCTCCAGCATCGGGTCAAAGGGTTAATACCTACGGAAGGCGTTATGTCTGGGTCCTGAGTACTTAATCAACCAGTAGGATTCATACACGTAAATACCCAGTGCTTCCCAGCCATACGTCAGTGTTGGTCGGACTGTAAGGAGGTTATGACGGCCGTGCTGATGTCAGGCATAATGTACCCAGGAAGCCTGTGACTTGCCTGCCTCGTAGTAGGTAGGTAGGAGAGAGAGAGAGAATGTGATAAAACGATGCGAATTATCATTGCAATAAAAAACAAAATGTGATTGTAATAGAGATCACACACTGAAGATAAAAGAGAACACTGGCAAGAGAGGAGAATGTTGTATTGTTTTATATTGCAGGGTGAGTGTGTGGCCTTGTCATGCTGACCTTTGACCTATTAGCTTGTGTTTATAGCCACATTTATACCCTCCTTCACCAGAAAAACTTGATGAATAAGTATTATGTTTTGCATTGAAGAACTGTGTTATTGTCACTTGTCAGTTTATTCGATCCCTCTCTCATTCAGTGTTGTATTGCCTCATGAGCGTAGGGGTCCGGGGCTAGGCTATTTTTGTCGAGGTTTAAGGCAAATGTGGTCAGTCACACGCTCTTAGAGAAAATGGGCACAAAGAAAATTGGGGAAGGCAGTTGAGTTGTAAGAAGGGGAAAGCAGAATAAAAAAAGAGAAAGGAAAAAGAGAGCAGTGAATAAGGAGAATGAGAGGGAGGCGAGGGAAAATAGATAGGGGGATTGTGTAGAGAGGGGAAAGGAGGAGAATGAGTGAGGGACTATAGGAGGAGAAACAGGGAAGGAGGAGAAAGCGGAATATAGAAAGAGAAATGAATGTAAGGCTAAGGAGAAAGGAATGGGGAAGGTGAGAGAGAGATGGAGAGTAAGGAGAGGGAGAATAAGGAGAAGGATTGGGGAATTAAGAGGCCTTCCAAGACTTTCAAAACTTTGCGTCGCCTGCGTGTGAAGCACAGGTGGGGTGGGGGTGGTTATGGAGAGAGAGAGAGAGAGAGAGAGAGAGAGAGAGAGAGAGAGAGAGAGAGAGAGAATCTGCATATACTGTATGTGATCATGGCGTAATATAACGATATTATTTTTGCCCCCGTCTGTGTGTGTGTGTGTGTGTGTGTGTGTGTGTGTGTGTGTGTGTGTGTGTGTGTGTGTGTGTGTGTGCACGCACGCACGCGCGCGCGCATTTCTCATCCCATTATATCTAATGAACGGCTTGAGCTATCAACATGAAAACTTCAGGGTGTCAGGATATGACCAAGATCTTGGACGATTTGGAAAATGGGCAGTCAGGGTCAAGGTCAAGGTCTCCAAAATGGCCGCCAAATGTCAACTAGTCATTATCGCCTGCATTTAGCACCATTATATCTGATGAACGGCTCGAGCTATCAACATGAAACCTTTAGCTAATCGACTCCCGAATGCTTTTCTTTCATTCCTACATTTGTTTTGAATGGTATGGATAACACACAGTTGTAAAAGGTTGTATACCATACACTTGTTCCCTCCCAGTTGCCAGCAGGTGACGGTCAATGTAGTCTGACTTTTAACGTGTTTATGGCGGTACTTTCCACCACAAATTCGGAGATTAACTTCCACTTCATAATTGTATCGTTGGTGAAAGAGTATTTCGTAGTGTGTAGGTTTAGCCTTTGTCCCCAAAGTGTGAAGCTGTTCACGCGATTAACGATTTTTGAGGTAAAAAAGAAAAGTATCTGCATTGTCAGGGAGTCTGATCATTTTCCACTTCATCATCGCCCTGTCAGATTAAGGAAAAGTAATGCAACTAATGACGACATGAATGAGAGAGAGAGAGAGAGAGAGAGAGAGAGAGAGAGGAGAGAGAAAGCCTGAGAGAAGTGAGGGGGACCGACGGGTGAGCAAGAAATAAAGTTGAGAGAAGGACTAGCAGGTTGTGTGTGTGTGTGTGTGTGTGTGTGTGTGTGTGTGTGTGTGTGTGTACATTTCATAGTAGAGCATATACACCACCTCTTATTGCATTTCACATAATATCTCCCACAGAACCTCACCATTCCCCTCACCTGTTAACTTATTCTTTCCCTTCACAGGTACGTACACATCGTTGCCAGATCCCCCCACTGCCTTCACCCACACCGTCTTGCAAACAGGTCGGTAACAGCGTATACTGTATGTATGTCTGGTTCTCGGTCTGTTAGTCGTTACGTTGAGAACTGACAGACAAGGAGCAAGTGTGTATTTATTCATGAATCTGTAAAATGTATCTTTCTATCCATCTAGCCATCTCTGTCGATCTGTTTGTCTGTCTGTCTATATCTGTGTGTTTTGTGCACTGGTAATGTTCATGTGTGTGTCTCCATCTATGTGTACTTAATAAGTTGACAGCCAAGGAAAAATGTCAGTGCATATAATGTGTGTGTGTGTGTGTGTGTGTGTGTGTGTGTGTGTGTGTGTGTGTTCATTGGATCTGGCTGTAGGTTGGCCCGACAGTCTGGGAGGGAAAACTTGTTTATGTGTGTATATGTACGTATGTGTGTGCGTGTGCGTGATTGTTCTCGCTGCGGGTCTGGTAACACTGGCAGGGGAAATATGGAAAAAAAATAATAGAACCAGTGGTGGTGGTGGTGGATGGATAGGGTTTGTGTGGTATGGGCCTGGCAACGCTGAACACTGTCATTTGTGCAGGGGATTGGCAACGCTGGTACGCCTGGATACCGCTGCCTAAATGAAAAAAGAAATGTGTTCCTGTTTGGGTTGGTTGCCGTGTGTTAGTAGAACTGGGTGGGTGGTTGTGGTTGATACAGGAAGGTTTCGTGTGCTTGAGAGAGAGGGGGGGAGGGGGGGAGGGGTTTATGATGAGGAAGCAAAAGAATAAACAAAAGGTATATGGGTGAGTTGTGTATGGAGAGTCACAGGACAATGGTTGCACCCCTTCTGTTAACACTGTAGTTGATGGAGCAGCTCTGCCCTCCATGTGTTAATAGAGAAGTTTGATAACTGGTTTTGCCTGTGGGATGCAGCTGAGAATATTGAAGATCTGAAGGATGAATGAATCATTTTCACTAGCCATTATGATGTTGATTCAACTTTCGTGTTACCTACAGTTTTTTCCCTTGATCCTGCCCTTCCAGTTTGTTAATCGTAATTGTATTACCCCCATTAGTCAGAGGACGTTATTTTTACTTTATATCTTGCTGCTGTCAGATTATTTTATTCAGACTATGAGAGCACCATAATAGTGAAGAAGTTATTGAGTACTAAGTGTTACCATTCCATGTTTAAAAGTCTCTCCTGACGTTGGTGGTAGGAAGAATACATACAATGAAAAGTAAACTGTTGTGTTAAAGTCGTCAAGATGCTCACGCTGCAATTTGTAACAAGCTGTTAGATATAACAAGATACATTACAAATATAACAGTTGCACAATACGCATAGTTTATCCTTAAGATAATAGATTACCTGAATGTTGACGTTTCAAAACTTAACAAAACATCCATTCCTGTATAAGCGCATTGCAATAACAGTCATCATTGGAACAACACAATACAAAAACAGGTCCTGTTTGCTTACACCAGGAATCTCCTCAGCCATACAATAGACTGGCGAGTACTGAAGGAAGAAATGAAGCCTGTATGCAGTCCCTAAAGTCCAAAACGTCTCTCCAAGCGTTGGTAAAATAGCTTGGTAGTTACACCGTAATACAAAAATGGTGTCGCCCAGTTGAATGGATTAAACCAAGTATCGGTAAGTTAGAGCCTTGCAGCATCGGATCCCAACACAGGACGCATCACATAAGACAAACTTTTGGATGCATAATTGTGGTAAATCAAGGCATCGTATACTCTTTCTTGGCCCAAGCAGGCTTCCAGGCACATCTTGCCAGTATATAGCTTCATAGGCCTGCGGCATGTAATTGCAAGAAACTGTCGATATTACAAAGACATAACACTAAACAAGAGAATACTTTTCCAGAATGCAAATTGTTCAATACGTTGCCCGGGAATTGGTACTGAGGAGTGTACTAACCTGCGAGAACAGTACTTAGTGATACACAGAAGCCACGGTGATGGTACCAGGTTTTGCATAATTACTTCTACCAAGGAGGCTATGGTTTCGTTCGGTTTGTTATCTGGTCTGTCTGTCTGTTAGTAACAGTATGGAAGAATTACTGGATGGAAGACTGCTATATTTGGAATAATTACTGAGGACCGTTAAAGGAACAAAGGATCAATGTTTGGGCGAAAAAGATCAACTGTTAAGATAAAGGTCATGAAAAGCATGACAAGGGGAATGATGTTGCTTTGACTGATTTATCTGTTTGCTGATTGCTCTTGTTTGTGTTGGGATGAAAAATTGGATGGGCTTTGAGTGATGTAATTACTGCCACTCTTACTTTGACAAAACTCGGTCTTTTCAAAGTGTGAAAATGAATATTCACAACATTGCATCAGCATCGGCATTGACACCTTCACCGACACCAGTGATAACAACAACAGCCTCACTGTTGACAAAAAATGAACATCGTGTTATAAATTCATTCTTTACAAAAACACGAACTGCAGACGAACTACAACAGTTACATTAGTAGCAAATGCGTCATTGTTGAAAGGACAGCCAGTGTTAAAAATTCAACTGTTCTTCCAACTCAACCCGACTCCTTCTAGAACACACACACACACACACACTCTCTCTCTCTCTCTCTCTCTCTCTCTCTCTCTCTCTCTCTCAGTACCATCCACCTTCATCGTAACACATTATCACACACTTACCATTCACCATCATCATATCACACTCTTTTCAACACATCATCCACTCACAACACAACACACTCTCACACACACACACACACACACACACACACACACACACTCTCTCTCTCTCTCTCTCTCTCTCTCTCTCTCAGTACCATCCACCTTCATCGTAACACATTATCACACACCACCATTCACCATCATCATATCACACTCTTTTCAACACATCATCCACTCACAACACAACACACTCTCACACACACACACACACACACCACCATTTCTTCCATCATGACACACTCGTTTTAACACATCATCCACTCACACCACAACACACTGTCACAGACACCACCATTCACCCTCATCATAACACTTGCTTTCACACATCATCATTCACTCACACTCACTGTCCTCAACAATTAACCACCCAGTACCACACACACAACCTCACATCACAGCAGTCACACTCACGTACCGTTTCACCTCTCGGACTAAATTATTACTCAACACAGTCTTAGAATAAAACGCACACACTTTCTCAGCGCATCCACTCTCACCAAAACATTCACATGTAACTTTACATAGCATGTGTCTTTTGTTACTTGCCCGCTGCCATGAAACATATTTATCGACCGCCTGTAACAAGGCGAGGCGATATGGATTGTGTGTGTGTGTGTGTGTGTGTGTGTGTGTGTGCTGCCAAAATATCTTGAAAAGTTGTGAACGAATTTTCACCAAACCTTCAGGATATAGCAACTATGTGGATGTGCTGAAGTCTGTTACTGTTGGTGAGGAATTGATCAAAGACGGACGAATGCCAGCCGCCATATCTATCTATCTATCTAGAAGATGAAGATATATATATATATATATATATATATATATATATATATATATATATATATATATATATATATATATATATATAGATATATATATATATATATATATAATATGGATTGGAGTTTTGTGAAACGCGGCGACTGTTCCCCAGAGCTTTATGTATTTTTATCGCCCGCTGTTAACAAGGCGGGGCGATGTACTTTTTGTCGGCGTGTATCGGTGTGTGTAAGTATCTGTTGCCATAATCTCTCTTCTTCAGATTTGGTTTGTAGTCACCTTGCACCTTAGCCGGCAACATATTTTGGCGGGCGATTAGCATTCGGCCCCCGAATGCTTTTGTTTCCTTTACCCTTTTGTGTGTGTGTGTGTGTGTGTGTGTGTGTGTGTGTGTGTGTGTGTGTGTGTGTGTGTGTGAAGAGGTAAATGAAAGAAAAAAAGAATCCTCTTCCACTGTCTGTTTCCCTTCCTCACTCTTTGCTCCCCTGTTCTCCATTTCTTATTGCTTCCCTCCTCTCGTCTCTTTACCTCCCTGCTCCACTCCTGATCATTTGTAGTTAAGACGTCATTAACAACATATTGTATATAAACAGGGTCTAAGCTTTTTCCTTCGTGCCTTGGTTGGTCTTTGTACTGATCTGAAGGACTGTCTTGGAAGCTTATGTAGGCTGCAGGTCCAACCCTGTGTGTGAGGATAAAGCTTCTCCTTGTTTAGCTAACGAGGTAATTTAAAAGTCAGGAGAATACAAGGTTTTATAAACATAATAGGTCCATCAAACTTGTGTCGTCCAATCATAGATTTTAGTGTTGGTATGGCATGACTGTTCGTGTACGACATTTTTAATCCATGCGTCATTTTATTGCTTCTTTCTGTCGTACATTGAAGGTAAACAATATAAGTATTAGCGATAGATTAATTTGTATTTTTGACCGGATGGTACGAGTGTAAACGGGTAGTCCCTTCAGTCGGAGGATGTATTTTTTACGTTATATTCTTGCTACTTGATGGACGGTTTTCTTACAAGTTAGGTGAATTAGTTTGCAGTGAAAGGCTTAATGAAGGCTACAGCTAACCGCTCAGGTCCAAAAAGTGCCACGTATGTTAAATATAAATTTCTGGTAATAGCAAGACCGAAATCAGAAATACGTCATCGGGTTGAAGGGGATGACAGTGCCCCTCCACCTCTCGTTTTCTGATTCGTGTCTTAGTTAAGAATATTATACTTGTTAAAAGTGTAAAATGATAATACTTTGCTATGATTTTTGTTGTATTTAAACGTGAATCTGTAATGCCAGTTACGTTGTAGTCTTCGACAAAATCGTGAATCGCTAAATTAGTAAAATTAGTTTTGCAAATTATGCAGATTTTCAAGAGGCGTTCTTTTTCATCATCCATTACATCCTTTTCATTCACTTATTTCCTCCTCTTCCACTTATCCCATCCAACACTCAGACTCACACTATACAGTAGTCATTTCACTTTAACAGGCCCAGGTTTTCGTCCTTTTACAGTGATTTTTACATAGCTCAGTGGCAGAAAATACAATATTGTGGTTCTACATCCATTCTTTTGCACTTCGTCATGAGTCTCATATTCAAGTGATAATGTAGCGCAGTAACTCAGCATTCTGGACAGAGGGAGGGCAGTTTGAGGCCAGTGTAAGAACACAATATACTCGTAATACCTTTTTATTTCTCCTCCAACTCCTGTCATTCATTTTATACACTAATGTATTTTCCCTTTTCCTTCCTTCCATCCTTCTCTCCTTCCTTCCTTCCTTCCTTCCATCCTTCTCTCCTTCCTTCCTTCCTTCCTTCCATCCTTCTCTCCTTCCTTCCTTCCTTCCTTCTCTCCTTCCTTCCTTCCACTCACGCCGCCTTGTGTTGTGCCAGTGTCTGTAGAGATGTTGACACCACACGTGCGGATTCAATTAACGCCTCTATTACCATCTCCCTCCCTTTAGCCATTACATCTCGTTTGCACTCTCTCTCTCTCTCTCTCTCTCTCTCTCTCTCTCTCTCTCTCTCTCTCTCTCTCTCTCTCTCTCTCTCTCTCTCTCTCTCTCTCTCTCTCTCTCTCTCTCTCTCTCTCTCTCTCTCTCTCTCTCTCACGTCATTTTCATATATCTCACATTTCTTCCTTAATTCCACTTGTCTTACTGTTTCACTCCCTCTCATACATCAACACTCTTGGTCAGTTTTTCACTCTCACTCTCCCACTTTCAGCCACACTGTCTCACAAGCTCACTTTCAGTACACACAGTACGAATACGTCTTTATAAATCAATTTTTGCTGTTGCCAGACAATTTGCACGCAGGTTGAGTCATTTCGTAGGTTAGAGGTCGGAAAACGTCTTAAGAAACTTGATTTATTTTTTCATGAAGACATTATTGAAGTTTTTCTTTCTCACGCCAGATAGATTTATTCAGCTAATGGGAGACCGTATACATACAATTTGGTATTGTGATGGGATGGAAATGAGAGAAAAGAGGGAGGTGGTGAGAAGGAGAGTACAAGAAAGTAAGAAAAAGGGTCGTGAAGGAGAACAGTAGTGAGAGGGAGAATTATTTGGAGGTTAAGGACGCTAGTAGAGAGAGAGAGAGAGAGAGGCGGAAAAAGGAAGTGTTTGGTCTGAGGACAAGAGGGCTTAAAGGAGGCGAGGAGAAAGAGTGGAGGGAAGAGAAGATGGAGTGGGGATCAGGTGGAGAGAGAGAGAGAGAGAGAGAGGATGAGATGGAAAACTGTAAGTATGAAGGGGGGATAAAGGGAGGGAGACAATAAGGAGGAATGTAGAGAGGAACTCTGAAAGATATCGTATGAAGAACGGTAGAGAAGGGAATGGAGTGTGATGTAGGCATAGAGGGAGGAAGGTTGAGTAAATAGATGGATAAAGCGAGGGAGATGAAAAAGAGGGGCAGAGGGAGGTACATGAAAAGGAGGGATAGAGGGTAGATGAAAAAGGGGGTTATAGGGAGACGGAAAGGAGGGATGAAGGGAAGGAGATGAAAAGGGGGAATAGGGGAAGGGAGATGAAAAGGAGGGATTGAGGGAGAGGGAATAAAATGGAGGGACAGAGAGAGAAGGATGGAATGAGAGACAGTCAGGGAGATGAATTAATAGGAAGGATGAATAAAGGGAGGAAGTCAGGATGAAAAAAGGGGAAGAAGGTAATATATAAGGAGAAGTACAGGGAGGAGAATGGACTAAAGCGCGGAAGGGAGATTTGGTTAGTGAGGAGGAGGAAAGAGGGAAGAAGTGAAAGTATTGGTGATGAGGAGAGAGAGAGAGAACTGAAAGTGACTTCAAAGAAACAAAGAAATTAAAAGCCAGGAACTCGGCGTAACTAGAAAGAGAAAATTTTATGAGTGAGAGAGAAGGAGATGAGATTGAGATTTTTTACTGAAGCGTGTGAGCTACTGGAAGTGACAAGTGATGTGTGTGTGTGTGTGTGTGTGTGTGTGTGTGTGTGTCAAAATGATTGAAGGGTGTAAGCGCGTGTAAGTGACAAGTGAGAGGCGGAGATGAATATAAACTAGGTATCATTTTCCCCTCTGAGGAGGTAGACGGTGGGGGGAGGGGGTAGAGAGAAAGGTGGGGGAGGAATAATAAGGTGTAAAGGGGAGGGGACAGAGATACGGGGATAGGGATGGTGGGGGGTATGAGAGGGTAAAGAGAGGACGGTATAATAAAGGGAGTGAGGGAAGGCGAGGGATAAAGAGAGGTGAGTAAAGGGAGAAAGAGGCGAGTTTGAGAAGAGACTAAGTAGGGAGAAAAGGGAAGAGAATGAGGTTAAGTGGTAGTTGGGGAAGATGTGTAGTCGGATAAGAGTAGGTAGGAGTTGAGGGGATGGGGAAAGAGGTAAAGGGAGAGGGTGGTAAGGGAAGATAGGGGTGTGTGAAGGGTGATGGAGGGTGTTGTTGTGCTCACCATCATGGCAATAACACCCACTCCATCACCACGGCGCGCAGAAGCTTGGGGGAAGGGAAGGGGGGTTATAGGGAGACGGAGTGGAAATTGGGAGGAGACAGGGAGGTAATTGAGAGGAGGCAGGGAAATAATTAGGAGGAGGGTGGGAGGTAATTTGGAGACGGGAGTAACTGAGAGGAGGCAAGTAACTAATTAGGAAGAAGGGAGGGAGGCAGCGAGGTAATTAGGAAGCAGGGAGATAATTGGAAAGAGACAGGGAGGTAAGAGGAAGGAGGGAGGGAGGTTGTAGGGAAGACGTAAGGAGGCTGTTGGGAGGAGGCAGGGAGGTTATAGGAAGAGGCAGGGAGGTTATGGGAAAGAGGCAGGGATGTAACTGGGAGGAGGCTGGGGGGTAATTGGGAGGAGGCCGGGAGGTAATTGGGAGGAGGCAGGGAGGTAATTGTGTTGAGGAAGGGAGGTAATAGGAAAGAGGAAGGGAGGTAGTAGGAAAGAGAAAGGGAGGTAATAAGAAAGAGGGAGGGAGGAAATTGGGAGGAGGCAGGGAGGTAGCAAGATAGAGGCAGGGAGGCTAGTGGGAAGAGGCAGGAAGGTTATAGAGAGGAGGTAGGGAGGTTATAGAAAGGCGGCAGGGAGTTTATAGGAAAGAGGCAGGAATGCTATAGAGAGGAGGCAGGGAGGTAATAGGGAAGAGGCGGGATGGTATTGGGAAGGAGGCAGGGAGGTAATAGGGAAGAGGCAGGGAAGTAGTAGGGAAGAGGCAGGATGGTACAGGGGAGGAAACAGAGGTAATAGGGAGGAAATATACAGCAGGAAGGGGAGGTGGAGGAAGGGAGAGATTGGAGTGAGGGGGAGGGAAGTGTGGGACCATGGAGTAGGAGGAGGAAGGGAGAGATTGAAGTGAGGGGGAGGGAAGTGTGGAACCATGGAGTAGGAGGAGGAAGGGAGAGATTGGAGTGAAGGGGAGGGAAGTGTGGAACCATGGAGTAGGAGGAGGAAGGGAGAGATTGGAGTGAGGGGGAGGGAAGTGTGGAACCATAGAGTAGGAGGAGGAAGGGAGAGATTGGAGTGAGGGGGAGGGAAGTATTGGACCATGGAGTAGGAGGAGGAAGGGAGAGATTGGAGTGAGGGGGAGGGAAGTGTGGAACCATGGAGTAGGAGGAGGAAGGGAGAGATTGGAGTGAGGGGGAGGGAAGTGTGGAACCATGGAGTAGGAGGAGGAAGGGAGAGATTGGAGTGAGGGGGAGGGAAGTGTGGGACCATGGAGTAGGTGGAGGAAGGGAGAGATTGGAGTGAGGGGGAGGTAAGTGTGGGACCATGGAGTAGGAGAAGGAAGGGAGAGATTGGAGTGAGGGGGAGGGAAGTGTGGGATCATGGAGTAGGAGGAGGAAGGGAGAGATTGGAGTGAGGGGGAGGGAAGTGTGGGACCATGGAGTAGGTGGAGGAAGGGAGAGATTGGAGTGAGGGGGAGGTAAGTGTGGGACCATGGAGTAGGTGGAGGAAGGGAGAGATTGGAGTGAGGGGGAGGTAAGTGTGGGACCATGGAGTAGGTGGAGGAAGGGAGAGATTGGAGTGAGGGGGAGGGAAGTGTGGGACCATGGAGTAGGAGAGGATTGTTTTGTGTTGGATAGACTGTTGGCTGACTTGTTAAACTAATATCACGAAGGAAAAGTAGACACACAATTGTTGACATTTTAAATGCAAGTTGGGAAAATGTCATCGTTTTACCTTGTTGCTGCCTGTGTAATGTAAGGTGGAAAGCAGTCGAACCTTTCCTTATCCCACACATGTTTTAAAATCAAGACGGTGGCCGAGTCGGTTGAGAGATGGCCTGCAGTGCCAATGGATACAGGTTCGAATCCTGGCTGGGACGGGGAACAGTTCCAAAGTTTGGATTTCGTTATTTTTTATTTTTTATTTATTTATTTTATTTTTTTACCTATCTACCGTAAGACCTGCTGACATGTAAAAATACCCCCGGTAATACCAGTACGCCATTCCTGTAAGAAACAACCCTTGCCTGTTTTCAATATGGACGGTGGGTGTTAGCGCCGAAGTGGGGACATGTGGAGGTATATACTGTAATACATGGGAGGAGTGCTAGGCCCCAGGAAATGTGATGTTAAACCTATGACAAGAGTCGGACACAAAACAAATTAAGGTCTTGCTAAGATTCGAACTCACTAATTCGTAAAAAATTGGCCTTTATATTTAATTTATTCACCTGATGAAACATGACTTTCCACACAAATAGGGGCGTGACACGTGCTGTACATCCTGCAGCTTCTGCGGCTGGACATACACCAGTTACTGAAGCCAGTTATGATGCGCCACAGACTGTACATCCTACAGCTTCTGCGGCTGGACATACACCAGTTATTGAAGCCAGTTATGATGCGCCTCAGACTGTACATCCTGCAGCTTCTGCTGCTGGACATACACCAGTTATTGAAGCCAGTTATGATGCGCCACAGACTGTACATCCTACAGCTTCTGCGGCTGGACATACACCAGTTATTGAAGCCAGTTATGATGCGCCACAAACTGTACATCCTACAGCTTCTGCGGCTGGACATACACCAGTTACTGAAGCCAGTTATGATGCGCCACAAACTGTACATCCTGCAGCTTCTGCGGCTGGACATACACCAGTTACTGAAGCCAGTTATGATGCGCCACAAACTGTACATCCTGCAGCTTCTGCTGCTGGACATACACCAGTTACTGAAGCCAGTTATGATGCGCCACAAACTGTCAGATTCTTTTGATCTTTGCTTTTGACAGCATTTCATTACGCAGTCCATGGTACTCCCGGTAACGCTGTACTTGGATCCAGCCAGAGAAACTGTACAGCCTGGAAATACAATTAACATGAAAAACGAAACTAAATATAAATTACTTAGTAACTTTAGAAAATGAAAATTATGAGAGAGAGAGAGAGAGAGAGAGAGAGAGAGAGAGAGAGAGAGAGAGAGAAATTAAGGTGTATCGGTAACAAGGTGGAGGAGGGAGTGAGGGAAGGGAGGCACGTTGTGACAAGTGGAGGAGAGGCAGAAGTTAGGATAAAAAGGGAGTGGGGAGGGGAAGGGGAATAAAAAGGAGAGGAAGGAAGGGAGGGAGAACAATTGGGAGAGAGAGAGAGAGAGAGAGAGTGAAGGAGTGGTAGGAGAGAGTAGAGAGAAACCAGTCAGTTTAGTTTAAAATGAGGGAGAAGTGGAAGGAGGGAGAGAGGGAAGTTGGGTAAATGCAGGGAGGGAAGAAAGGAAGGAAACTGAATGAAAAATACTAAGGAGGAGGGTGACTGCTACAAATTTCCCTGTCTGTGAGATTTCTTTCCGTTCTCAGTTTTACTTTGGCGTTCTTCAGTGATGTACACCCTATAAAGAAAAGAATCGGGACCCTTACTGCACGATACAATATGCCACACCGCACGAAGGAATTTGAAGCCCCAACTGAGTTCTGGTGTGTATCAGTGGTCATTGTGAGACGCATCAGCTCGTGGGGTCCCGATTCTTTTTTTATAGGGTGTACAGTGTAAGACGGTAAGGCTGTAGCAGTAATGGGTGATAATTATGTGGGGAAGGCTACCCGTATTTAATTTATTCTCTCTCTCTCTCTCTCTCTCTCTCTCTCTCTCTCTCTCTCTCACTTGAAGATAACGCTACATTGAGTGAGTGGATATGTGAAAGTATTAACGCTTTCACTAGGTAATCATCTAATTTGATTAAATGTCGTTAAGTGGCACCAACATCGAAAAATAGTCATATCATAGTGTTGGTACCAACATTGAAATATAATTGTCGTATCATAGTGTTGGTACCAACATTGAAATATAATCGTGGTATCATAGTGTTGGTACCAACATTGAAATATAATCGTGGTATCATAGTGTTGGCACCAACATTGAAATATAATCGTGGTATCATAGTGTTGGCACCAACATTGAAATATAATCGTGGTATCATAGTGTTGGTACCAACATTGAAATATAATCGTGGTATCATAGTGTTGGTACCAACATTGAAATATAATCGTGGTATCATAGTGTTGGCACCAACATTGAAATATAATCGTCGTATCATAGTGTTGGCCAGCTCATGCTGCCCTTATTGTTAGTCGCGTTTTCTTTCTTTTGGTCAGCTCATGCTGCCCTTATTGTTAGTCGGGTTTTCATTCTTCCTTTTGGCCAGCTCATGCTGCCGTTATTATTAGTTGCGTTTTCTTTCATTCTTTTGGCCAGCTCATGCTGCCCTTATTGTTAGTCGCATTTTCTTTTGGCCAGCACATGCTACCCTTATTGTTAGTCGTGTTTTCATTCTTTCTTTTGGCCAACTCATGCAGCCCTTATTGTTAATTGCATTTTCTTTCTTTTGGCCAGCACATGTTGCCCTCATTGTTAGTCGCGCTTTCTTTCTATCTTTTGGCCAGCACATGCTGCCCTTATTGTTAGTCGTGTTTTCCTGATTGGTTTCTTTCTTTTAGTCTTTCTTTCTTGCATGAAAATGGCAGGCACTTCTACCCTTCAGAATTAACCGATTCCAACCAAACTTGGACACAATGACTAGCCTATGACCTAGTTGTGTCCGCAAGGTTTTAGTTGCCAGGCAACCACTCGTTGCCTAGCAGTGGCCGACAATCCGCTTTTTTTTTCGTACTTTTCACGTTTTGAGCTGTCAAAGCATACTAATGGGCGTAGAAAGCTCTAACTTCTTTAGGCGTCATCTTAGGTCATTCCCTATCGGAAGTGTGCTAAGCATTTTCCTCTCTCTCCACTAGTTTTCGAGTGGCAAGCCTGTGAAGATTAGCCTCAGTGTCCCAAGCAATCAGTACTGGTTTTCGAAAATGACTCCCTAGTTTCCTAGCGGCTCCATGGAACTGAATGAAAGTTTGCATGCTTATAGACATTGACTACCACTGCAACTCGGTACTGCACACCTATGTGCTACATTGGCCAGGTCAGGGGTCAAGGTCATCAAATGCGAAAACGGTGAAAATATCTACAATCACGACTATGCTGGCGAAAAATGCTAAGGCTCCGAAGATTATTAAGCCAGGGCCATGATTTTTGGTGGAATGTCGCACTGAAATACCTCCATACAAAAATTACATTGATGTCGAAACTCACTTCTAGTCGCTGGCAGCACCGCCTAGAAGTTGTATACGTCTGGTGGGCCATTCCGCGAATATCAAGTCCTCTTGCTCCACAGTGGGTGGAAACAGTCGAGTGAAACTGTGCTTGTTCATAGACGTTAATGAGTACAACTTGTTCGCGAAAAGCTGGCCATCTTCGCCTACCGGCTTGTTTTTAACCCATTTAATCCTGGAGTTGATGAAAGTTGTTTTTGCGGCTGAAAAAAATGGAATGTTTAGCATAAAACGCTGTCATTGTGAAGAAGATATTGGAGATTGATTTTAATCCCTGCTGTGTGAGTGGTTCCCTGCTGATCTGAATAGCAATGTGAAAACACTTAAAATACACAAGATGTCATTGTATTGTTGTTGCACCAAGGTTATGTGTAGTGTGAACTCGGTGGGCTGCATAGTGCATAGCTAAGTTGCTCTTCGCTTGGTGTTCACCGTCGTCCTCTCTCGGGTAAGGAAGTAGTTGAAGGACTTTTGCATACAGTAACTAGGCAGTCAAGCCACCCGGTCATATCGATGCCTCCGCGTGAAGGCAGGTCTGTCCAGTGTCATGGTACTAAACGAATTAAACAGACGCCTCAGTTGTACAGGACACCCAGCAATGACGAGGCCTCAGCAGACATCACTGCATGTAGACGTGTGTTTTACTCATTTGTTAACTGTACCACTGACGGTACAGTATATTTAACCTTTCGTATATCCAGCCTTTGTGTAACGATTTAAGGCTGGTGGTGCATTCGTTAACAAGTCCCACTCACAACTGGAAGGACTCGAGTTGGATTCTCAGGCTGGTCAGACTGATGGATTTACTTTGTTTCTTTTTTGTCCTCTTCAGTCAACTGTACATTCTGGGACCTTGACTGAATCAGCTACAGCGGCCGTTTTCTAGGGGAAGATCGTAACCAAGCAAAAATCGTTTGCCATCGTGACCCGTATAGTCGATAGGCGTACATCAAAGCCTACTTCTTTGTTGCAAAATACTTGCCTCATCACTGCCAAGGAGGATGCTGGAGAAGGACGCCTTCACGCTGTGGCACTGATATAACAAAGTGACTCCGCTGCCCTGTTGTGCAAGCATCCGTAAACCCCCAATCTGTCTCTAGAAAGGAGGATCAGTTAAACGACAGTACCTCAGCCTGAAGTATAACGGGTTCACTTCCACACCAACCTGAGGACACAACAATACATATGGGAGAGAGAGAGAGAGAGAGAGAGCAACGTGTGTGTGGTAGGCATTAGTAATTAGCAGGTGCCACAGTAATTAAGTTGATCTCACCTGTGTCACCTGAGGCTGTATTGCTGTTGTAATTACGGCTGTTCATGCCTCCTCTCCTGGGATTAATGACTCTTAATTGCTGTTATTGTTGATGGTTGTGGGGATGATTGTTTGGTAATTAACCCCTTCAGGTCAAGGACGGCATCAGTATTATTTTCTTGCTACCTCCAGACGATTGTATTCTGCTTGGAAAGATCTCATGAACTGAAGGGATTAATCAAGGCTTTGTCAAACCCCTCCAGGCCAAACAGTCCTTCCTAAACTTAATGAAATCGTCTGAAGGTTGCAAGAATAGAAATTCCAGGAAGGTAATCTAAGTGCAATAGTTTATGGTGCAGTTTTTTTTTTTTTTATTTTTTTTTTTTATTTTTTTTTTTTTTTTAGTGGTTTAGCATGGAAAGTTTTGATGATGAAGTTGCTGGTGGTGGTGGTGGTGATAATAATAATAATGATGGTAATGACTTTGATTATAATCGGTCGTGATATTTATGTGAATGAGGCAGATCCATTGTCATTTACCTATAATCCAGTATTTATCACTGCTAATGAAACTAGTTACATACAGCGCTAACAAAGTGCCTCAGATTATACATTACTGGTGCGAGAATTGTAATTAGCATAGAATAATGAGAGGTTAAAGTAATTGTGAAATGTCGTCTGGGAATATACGAGTAGTTTTAAGTAAAATTAAGGAGTCACCAGCTACCACGTATATTAGTAAGGTGTTGAGTAGCCCCGGTCTGTCTGGCCAAGCAGACCCATCAATCGCAAGTATGCAAAGCAAGCAACCATTCCTGCAAGGCCATTCCTTCCAGTGAATCGATGTTCCCATGTAGTGGACAGTGCTTTGTCTCAGCGTGGCGCGGGAAGATTGTGGGGACTCTTCCTGGACGGACGCCGCATTTGCGTCTCTCCACTCAGTTAACAGGAGCATCATAGTAGTCTTCACATCATCCCGTTATTGAATTGTGTGGTTACCACCCAGCGTTGTAAATGATTCCATGGATTACAGGAAACCATTAGGCTTGTCACTAAGTGTAGGGCCACATAAAGTAAAAAAAAAAATAAGGGACAGAAAGCTGAGAGAAATTGGGAAGGAGGAGGTTAGACAGAATGAGAATGACAAAGGCGAAGAAGTAGACGGCACTACATCAGGTGACTGGATGATGGTTGACACCTTACCTGCCGCCAACACTTTGCCGTATCTGTTTAGCTGCCTACATCTGTTTCTGTCTATCTATATCTATTTACCTGTCTATGTCTATCCATCTGATCTATCTGTCCATCCATGTCTGTCTGTTTATTTATCTATCTGTCTGTATCCATCCATCATGTGTTTCTGTCTGTCTGTTTATCTGTCTATCTATCCATCCATCTGTCTGTCTGTCTGTGTATCTATCTATACCCCCTTCTCTCTCTGTCTTATATATATATATAGATAGATAGATGGATTTAACTTGTGTGCTGTTAGAGAGGATTGAGGGTAAATGAATGAGAAAATTGGAAAACTGAGAGAGAGAGAGAAGAGAGAGAGAGAGAGAGAGCACTTTGCTAACCTGTTGCTTCAAGGAAGTGTGACCATCATTTACCATAACACTCTCTCTCTCTCTCTCTCTCTCTCTCACTGATGCTCCTCTTTCTCCCCCCACTTCTTTCCTCTTCCCTCTCCCATTTTACAAACCCATTGCATCTTTTCTTTTTTCGTCAGCTTCTTCACATATCCTTCTCTGATACACCTCTCCTTCTCGTTTCCTCATCCCTCCACCACGTCGCTGCCCCTTCGTCTCTCATCATATCCTTTTTCTCGTCTTCCTTCTTCCACCTCCATCCCCCATCTCCTGTCTTTCTCATCTTCCTTTCCTCCATATCCATCTCCCATTCCTTCTGCATCTCTTATTCCCTCTCCTCATCTCCCACTCCTTCTCCTTATCTCCCATTCCCTCTCCTCACCTCCCATTCGCTCTTCTCATTTCCCATTGTCTCTCCTCACCTCCCATTCCCTCTCATCTCCTATTCCCTCTCCTCATCTTTCACTCCTCCTCCTCCTCCTCCTGTGCTGGCTGTACCCTCTCTCACCTTTCATTTGTCCATTCTCTGGACCTTTTTTCCACTGATTCCCTGGCCTCTCTACTGTATCTTTACCTTTATCTCTCTCTGCCCTTTTTGTACCCTCCTCTATCTTCCTTTTCTTCACTCTTTCTTTACCTTCATTCTAACCTGTGGTCACCATATCTTACCATTTCTCCAGACATTCTGTATTCTTTCCTCCATCCTGTCACCCCTCCCTGTCTCTGGCTATTCTCATCCCATTTTGTCCACATTTTCTCCACCCCTTCTTTCTCTACTCTTTTCATTACCCCTGTCTCTCTTCTCATTCTTTCTCTTCCATTTTTTTTCACTCTATCTTTTTTCTAGCCTCTCCTCCATCTGTGTTTTCCTACCCGTTCTTCACCTTTGTCTCCACCCCTTCGCTTCTTTGTCTCCCTCTCTCCCTCCGATCCATGTGTGACAGGTTAACAGGCTGGTAGAATAGTATGATAATAATATGTTTTTAGCCAACATCACTTCAGCCACACCTTGGTTCTCACCGTACTGTATCACCTGTCCTCTCCCTATCCTCCTATCTCTCTATCCTCCTGTTTCTTTATCCTCCTCTTTCCCTGTCCTCTTTTCTCATCCTCCTTTCTCCTATCCTCCTCTCTCCCATTCCATCTCTCTTACCCATCCTCCCCTCTCTCCATCCTCCTCTTTCCCATGTCGCCCTCATCCTCATTATCTTCTCAACCCCCACCTCTCATCTTTTCTAATCCTTCTCTGCTATCCTTCCAACTGCCTTCCCTGTTCTCTCTCTCTCCCTGTCTTTTCTGTCCCTCGTCTCTCTCTCATCCCACTCTCACCCCTCTTTCTCACCCCTAATCCTCCCCTCATTCCCAACTTTTAATTCTCAACTCACCGTCATTCTTATCGTGCTTCTCGCCCCATCAGTCCTTCTTCTTTAGCTTTCTTCATCCCCAGACCCACCCTCTTCCCTTTTCTGTTGACCTTCCTATTCTTCTTTATACCCCAACTTTTGTAATTCACTTCCCACACTCATTCCCAATCCTCTTTCATCCCTGTCATACTCCCATATCCATCGTTCTTATTTTTATATGCTGCCTCTTCTATCCATCCATATCCCAAGGCAACTTTCTTCCTCATCTTCCTATTCTCCCCACCCTCACTCATCTCCAACCCATCCACAGTACATCCCAAGCCCATTTTCTTGCCCATTCCACAGTCATCTCTAACCGACAGTCACTTACCTCCTCCACATTCTTCCTTTACCTCAGTCTTCCCACCCCCACTCCCACATCTTTACCCCACTCCATGCCAGAATCACCTCTCTCTTCCCCACTCTCCATCCTCCCCAACTCTTCCCATCCACCCTCTTTTTCAGCGTCCTCTGTCTTCCTCTTCCCCAGCACTTCCTCATCCCCAACTCATCCATCCTTTTACCCACTCCAGTTCTCCTCTTCCCCCCCCCCCCCGTCTTTCCCAGCTTTTCCCTATCTCTCTTCATCCTCCTCTTCATCAGTCCTCTTTCCTAGCCCATCCTCCCCGTCGACTCTTATCATTTGCTTCCTTTCTTAACTTTTTACCTCAGCCTCTCTCTTCATCTCTTCCCCACTTATCTTACTCAGCCTGTCTCAGTTTCCCCATTATCTCCTTTTCCTCAGCTCTTCCTCCTCGTCCCTAACTCTTCCTCATATATCTTCCTCGTCTCTTTCCTGCCATCTTCCTCAACTTTCCATCGTCTTCCATATCCGTTCTTTTCCTCACTCATCCTCTTCTCCACCTCTTTCTCATCCAGTGTCTCAAATCCCCTCTCTTCCCCATATTGTATTAACTCATCCTTTTCCCCCCACTCTTTCCATCGTCTCCATTCACAGTTTTCCCCAGTTCTCTTCTTCATCATCTTCCCCGTCAACCCTCATCCCCAACCCCTACCCAGCTCTCCCCATGCCCCTCTTGCCCACCTTGCCCACGCCAGTACCCAGCCCCATGAGGTATTGATTTATGGGGGTGAGAAAACACGCCGAGGGTTGCCATAGAAACCACCAACCCGTTGCCAACCCTCGCCAGGCACACACAGCAAAAACAGTAATAGTAATAACAACAGATATATAATGAATTAAAATGTGAGAAAAAGAGATTATTGAATTGGGAACTCCCCCCCTTCTCTCTCTCTCTCTCTCTCTCTCTCTCTCTCTCTCTCTCTCTCACACACACACACACACACACACACACACACACACACACACACACACACACGTTTTATTGCTCTCCTTCAGTCATTTAACTTCTCTCTCCTTCTCCCCCCTCCCCTTCCCCCCTTTCCTGCCTCTCTCCCCTCACACTGTTCCTCTCAATAATCCTTCTTTCCTTTCCATTCCTTTCCGTTCCCATCCCTCCTTCCCTTCATCATGCTCCTTGTCCATTCTCTTGCCCTTTCTCCGTCTCTCCTATCCCCTTCTACTCCCCTTCCTATCTCCTCCCCTGGCCTCCCCTCCCCCGTGTTGTGCAGGTGACGAACTGCATTAATTTTAAAAAACTGTGTCCGTCCGTCGACCGAAATAATGGAAAATATAAATAGCACTGCCAGAGCTTGAGATTGGAGGTGAGATTAGGGATGGTTGAAGGATGGCGATTAGCGATAGTATAAGGCCTGGTATAAGGGTTGGGATTAAGGAGAGCTTAAACTGGATTAACCCTGTGGAAATCCTGGTAGTGCTGAAAATTGTCTTGTGTTGCAGAATATGGTCCTATAATGCCACAGCTCTGCCGACTGTGTCAAGGGATTGAATTGAGGTATGTTACGGGTTGAGATTTGCCTTTAGTGTAGGAGTGGGTTGATGAATAAGTTAAAGGCTGGGATTAGGAATAAGTTAAGGGCTGGGATTAGGAATAAGTTAAAGGCTGGGAGGAAGACCATGTTATGGACTGGAATTAGAGACACGGGTTGGATTTAGGGATATGTTAATTCCTGGGATTAGGGATAAGCAGAGGTAGGGATAAGTTAAGGGCTGTAATTAGGGATTTTTAGTCCTGGGATTAAAGATCAGTTACGAGCTGGGATTTGGGATAATTTAAAAGCTGAGATTTAGGATAATTTAAGGGCTGGAATTAGGGATAAGTCTTGGGATTAGGGATACCTTAAGGGTTGGAATTAGGGATAAGTTAAGTCCTAGGGTTAGGGCTAAGTTTAGTCCAGGGATTAGGGATAAGTGAAGTCTTGGGATTAGGGATAAGTTAAGTCCTGGGATTAGGGTTAAGTTTAGTCCTGGGATTAGGGGTAAGTTAAGTCTTGGGATTAGGGATAATTTAAGTCTTGGGGTTAGGGTTAAGTTTAGTCCTGGGATTAGGGGTAAGTTTAGTCCTGGGATTAGGGATAAGTTAAATCTTGGGATTAGGGATAAGTTAAGTCCTGGGATTAGGGAGAAGTTTAGTTCAGTGAGGGCTGTATCTAGCAGTGATGGCTGTATCTAGCAGTGATGGCTGTATCTAGCATCAGTGATGGCTGTATATAGCATCAGTGATGGCTGTATGTAGCATCAGTGAGGGCTGTATGTAGCATCAGTGATGGCTGTATCTAGCAGTGATGGCTGTATGTAGCATCAGTGAGGGCTGTATGTAGCATCAGTGAGGGCTGTATCCAGCATCAGTGAGGGCTGTATGTAGCATCATTGATGGCTGTATCCAGCATCAGTGAGGGCTGTATCTAGCATCAGTGAGGGCTGTATCCAGCATCAGTGAGGGCTGTATGTAGCATCAGTGAGGGCTGTATGTAGCATCATTGATGGCTGTATCTAGCATCAGTGAGGGCTGTATGTAGCATCAGTGAGGGCTGTATGTAGCATCATTGATGGCTGTATCCAGCATCAGTGAGGGCTGTATGTAGCATCAGTGAGGGCTGTATGTAGCATCATTGATGGCTGTATCCAGCATCAGTGAGGGCTGTATCCAGCATCAGTGAGGGCTGTATCTAGCATCAGTGAGGGCTGTATCCAGCATCAGTGAGGGCTGTATCTAGCATCAGTGAGGGCTGTATCTAGCATCAGTGAGGGCTGTATCCAGCATCAGTGAGGGCTGTATCTAGCATCAGTGAGGGCTGTAGGGCTGTATGTCGGATGTCAAGTTTGAAAAGTCTATCTTAAGCCTCAAGACGATTTTATTAAACTAAAACAAAATACAACTCATTATGAGAGGGAGAGAGAGGGGGAGGGGTAATTGAAGAAACGATATATGAAGAGGAAAACAATGAGGAAGTGACGCAGAGAGAGAAACAGACAGACAGACAGAGTGAGAGAGAGAGAGAAGGGGTAAATGAAGAAGCGATATATAAAGACGAAAACAGAATGAGGAAGGGACGCAGAGAGAGAGAGAGAGAGAGAGAGAGAGACAGACAGAGAGAGAGAGACAGACAGACAGAGACAGAGAGACAGAGAGGGAGGGTAAATGAAGAAGCGATATATGAAGAAGGAAAGCAGAATCAGGAAGGAACGCAGAGAGAGTGGGGGAGAGAGGAGGGGGGGAGGGGTAAATGAAGAAACGATTTATGAAGAGGGAAAGAAAATGAGGAAGGAACGCAGAGATAGAGAGGGGGGAGGGGAGTTGAAGAAGTATGGACTAGAGAAATGGTGAGTGCTGGAATTTTGGCTGAGTAAGGGCTTGAATGAGTGATTTATATAAATGAGAGAGAGAGAGAGAGAAAGAAACCATGCAAAAGATGGAAAAGTAAGACTGCAAGCGACTGAAAAGAAACAACGGGAGATTAAAGAGAGAGAAACTCGACGTTTATAGCAAGAGAAAATAGAGACAGTGAGAGAGAGTAGAAAATAATGTAAGCAAGTTAAAGGCAGGGAAAGGGGACGCGAATGTGGTGTATTGGTGGCTGTTGCGGTATTGTGGTGTGTGGTAGTTATTGCGGTAGTGGTGGTGTTAGTTGTGGTTGTTGCCACCACCACCACCAGTGCTGTGGCTAACGTCAGAGGATTTCACTTGATACATTCAAACGTTTTTTAAATAACTCAACCAAATGTCAAAGCACTGAACTGTCCGTATATGTGATACACATCTGGGTGGGATAGTGAGGCAAACACATGGTATCTTTGTGAACCATCATCATCATTAAGACGGTGGCCAAGTCGGTTGAGAGCTGGCCTGCAGTACCAATGGATACAGGTTCGAATCCTGGCTGGTTATATGACTGTGGCCTGAGCACGGCTTCGTTATGATGCATCGTATACATGCTGCAACACTGACTGTGTAAATACTGTCCAACACAGCCTTTACACACCCCACAACATCCCTTGCACTGCCCTCACAAAGCCCTTAGTACTCACGCAGCCCTTACACTTCCCTCTCGAAGCCCTTAGCACTCGGACAGCCCTCACACACCCCTTAGCATTCACACAGTCCTTACTTAGCCCTCTCACAGGCTTCACACAACCTTTACTTAGCCCTCTCACAGCCCTTACTCAGCCTTCTCACAGTCTTCAAACAGCCCTTACTCGTCCTCACACAGCCCTCACTTAGCCTTCGCACGGACCTGACGTAGCCCTTACACAGCCCATACATTGCCCTTAAACAGTCTCCACAGCCTTCCTTCAGCCTTCATAACCTTCCCTCATCCTGCACAACTCTCGCAGCCTCAGCCTTGTCTGTAGCCTTTAGGTTCCTCATAGCCTTAGTGCTCCCCTCAGCTGTCATTGCACTCATAGCTTCCCCTCGTCCATCTCTTAACAATGCACAGCCTTCCTAGTCCTTCCTCAACCATGCTTTTAGCCTTCATGGCCTCCCTTCAGCCTTCATAGCCTCCCCTCGCCCCTCATAGCCTCCCCCCTCCCCCCGTTGGTCGTGTTGTGAGAGGCGGTGAGGGCTGCCAACCTGCCACCCCAGCTATTTACCTAAGTTACACCGCCAGTCAGGCTTCATTACCCAAACCACCCCACACACCCATCCATACCTCTCCAACTCTTCACTTCATCTTTCTCCATCCTTCTACCTCATTCCTACACCCCTTCTTTCCTCCTATCCTCTCAGCCATCCCCTTCCACCCCTCTCATCTGCTTTTTCGCCCACTTCCACCTCTTCTCCACATTTAGTCAACTTCTCCCTCCCTCCACCCCCATTCCTTTCCATCCCCTCTTCTCTTCACCATTCTCCATCCTTCTACCCCTTCCATCTCATCTGCCGTAATCGTTTCGCCTTTCTTTTTACGTCCCCACACCTCCATCCTTCTACCTCTCACCTCCGCGTCGCTCGACTCCTTCACCCCACCCTTCCCTCCACCTCTGTTTTCCACCCATCCTTCTTTCTTCATCTCTGCATCTCTCTTCTCGTCTACATACTTATATTCTGTCATCTTTCTCCATTCCTCCACCTGTTTCCACCCATTCCACCTTTCAGCATCCCTTTCACCTCTCCATCTCCCCACCTGTCTGTTTTTCCATCTCTCTATTTCTCCACCTGTGTCTATCTTTTCCATCTCTCTATTTCTCCACCTGTGTCTATCTTTTCCATCTCTCTATTTCTCCAACTGTGTCTATCTTTTCCATCTCTCTATTTCTCCATCTGTGTCTATCTTTTCCATCTCTCTATTTCTCCACCTGTGTCTATCTTTTCCATCTCTCTATTTCTCCACCTGTGTCTATCTTTTCCATCTCTCTATTTCTCCACCTGTGTCTATCTTTTCCATCTCTCTGTTTCTCCACCTATTCCTATCTTTTCCATCTCTCCATTTCTTCACTGTGTTCTGTTTTTTCCACATCCGTCTTAAGCTGTCTATTTCTTCAACTTCCTTCCATATCTCCACCTTTCTCTGTCGCTTCCACCTCGTTCCATATCTCCACCTTCCTCCATCCCCCACATCTCACCATCCCTTTCCACCTGTCTCCACCCCACATTCCATCATCCACCACCAACA
Organism: Coenobita brevimanus; assembly: GCF_032717465.1. Lineage (NCBI taxonomy): Eukaryota > Metazoa > Arthropoda > Malacostraca > Decapoda > Coenobitidae > Coenobita > Coenobita brevimanus. Next base: position 33,347,923 of record NC_136982.1, read on the forward strand.
CTTTATATTGCACCTATTCTATCCTTCACTCATTCACACTCCCTCATCCCCTTCCACACAGACTCTCTTTCACCTTCCTTTCCCCCCCAACATCAGACCTTCTACCAACCTCACTCCACCTTCATACTACTGTCGCTGTCCTCTCCACTCATTCCTCTTTATTGTACTTTTCATTCCCATTTTATTTCTTCTCTCGTCCCTTCCACCTCCTTTTCATTCCACTTATTTCGTCTTCTTCCTCGTGTTAACCTCTTCGATCCCATGACGTATTCTGTATTTAAATCTTGCTACCTCCAGACGATTTTATTCAGGTTAGGAGAGCAATTTTCGAGCTGGAGTGGTGAGATATAGCTGTATTAACCCCTTCAGTACGGAAAGTCATCGGATTAAAGGGGTGAATTCTTTGTAAGGTATCGTCAAAAACTACCAGGATAAACCCTGGATGGGGCAGGATGTCTCTTGGGTATTTGGTCTTGGCGTTTGATGGTTTATTCATTTGTGAAAATAAAATAATGTGTCTGAAGATAATTATTTTTAGTTTTCCCTCAGTCCACTTAGCTCGTTCCCAGTTCCGTCTGCATCCCATTCATATCGTTCACGTTTCTAAAGAGCTTCATTCCTCCTACCCCCTCCCTTCCATCCTTCCTCTTCCTCTCACCACTTTCCCAACTTCCCTCCCTCCCCTTCGCATTCCCCTTCCCTCCCTCCTCTCTCCACCCTTCTCCCTTCCCTCCCCCGTTTCAGCAGATGGTCGTCCAGGAAGTCTTTGATGTCACTGGTAATTACCCTCTTATCTCTCTTATCTCTGTTATCTCTCTCTCTCCCTGTCGTAAACTTCTCTCTCCAACATCTCACTATTTCCGGTCACCGTCTTCAGTGTACGTCTCTTTCGGTCCATTTATTCTTGTGTCAAATTTTCTCAATCTCAGTTACATTCACCTTCTTATCTGTTTTCCTAGTTCCCCCTGTCAGTCCTGGTATCTGTATCTCCAGTCACTTTCTTCTTTCTTTCTGTCTTTATCCCCTGGTACCTTCTTCTTTCATCTTATCTTTATCTCTTATTACATTCTTTACTCAGATTATGTATATCCACAGTTACCTTCTTTACTCTGATTACCGCATCTATATCCACAGTTACCTTTTTTACTCTGATTACCGCATCTATATCCACAGTTACCTTCTTATCTGTATTTCTAGTTATCCTCTTCAGTGTTATCTGTCTCTGGGTTTGGTCTCATCAATACTGGATAAAATCGTGTAATATCAGCCAGAAATAAACACCACCGTAATGAAGGGGTTGATGCCTGTGATGTCCCTGTGTTTGTTATGGAAGAGAGAGGGTCCATGTAGTAGGGGTGGGAGACGGCGTGATGGAGAAGAGCTGGAGGGTAGAATGGTGATCATGATGGAGACGGGGTGATGGAGAAGAGGTGGAGGATGGAATGGTGATGGTGGTGATGATGGAGACGGGGTGATGGAGAAGAGGTGGAGGATGGAATGGTGATGGTGGTGATGATGGAGACGGGGTGTAGGAGAAGAGGTGGAGGGTGGAATGGTGATGGTGATGATGCTTGAGACGGGGTGTTGGAGAGGAGGTGGAGGGTGGAATGGTGATGATGATGATGGAGAAGAGTATGGAGGCTGGAATGGTGATGGTGATGATGACAGAGATGGGGTGGTGGTGGTGGTGGTGTCGTCGTCGTCGTCGTCGTCTTTACACAATGTTTTAATTATCATGCCCATTCCCGGAACACATGTCTTTCACGAGCACTTAGCTATTTGTAGAAGGAGACTTCATGCTCAGTGACTGCTGCATTATATGCTGTACACAGTGCTGTTATTCATGCTCAGTGACTGCTGCATTATATGCTGTACACAGTGCTGTTATTCATGCTCAGTGACTGCTGCATTATATGCTGTACACAGTGCTGTTATTCATGCTCAGTGACTGCTGCATTATATGCTGTACACAGTGCTCTTATTCATACTCAGTGACTGCTGCATTATATGCTGTACACAATGCTCTTATGCTCAATGACTGCTGCATTATATGCTGTACACAGTGCTGTTATTCATGCTCAGTGACTGCTGCATTATATGCTGTACACAGTGCTGTTATTCATGCTCAGTGACTGCTGCATTATATGCTGTACACAATGCTCTTATTCATGCTCAGTGACTGCTGCATTATATGCTGTACACAATGCTCTTATTCATGCTCAGTGACTGCTGCATTATATGCTGTACACAGTGCTCTTATTCATGCTCAGTGACTGCTGCATTATATGCTGTACACAATGCTCTTATTTACACAGTCTTTTACGGCGCATAAAACTCCTTTACAACATGTCAAAGTGAAACATATTTAGATTTTCGCGTCGTCAAGGAAAATATACTTCATGCTGTGTCTCATTTATACTTCCTTTTGTTTAGGAGTACGGTACTTATAATTTTCTTTTCAAGTTTTTACTAAGTTTTTCTAACTAGAGTTTCGGTGCCTGGTAGCTCAGTACGGTAGGGTATTTGTCACCCGATCTACAGTTGCCAGCAAACGTTCTACCCATCACCAGCTCATAACAGTATTAATAATTTGGGTAATTGAAGGGAACATTTAGGTAGAAGTAATTGTTTCCGATCCAAGCAGGCCATAGGGAGTACAGGCATATTTACCCAGAGTAATATAATGTTTTGAGGTACTGAAGATTATAAGGAGGAACGAAACTCGTGCAGGGAACCGTACAGTATGTGCTCTTTGCCTGGGGTAGAAACTGTAGTGGACATTTTGTGTGGTGGTAGTATGACCCTTCATATGCATGTATATATTGGCACCGTCAGTTCCTACCCATGACATACAGACACACACAGCACACACACAAACACAAACAAACACACGCACAAACTCAAACAGAAACACACACAAACACTTTAATCTTAGTATACACAAATCTCACTATAGCAACATCCTAAAATATGCAGGGCCATACTACAGAGATTTATGGGGCTGCAACTGTGTGTATAAAGTAGGCCATACTACAGGGATTTATGGGGCTGCAACTGGGTGTATAAAGTAGGCCATACTACAGAGATTTATGGGGCTGCAACTGGGTGTATAAAGTAGGCCATACTACAGGGATTTATGTGGCTGCAACTGGCTGTATAAAGTAGGCCATACTACAGGGATTTATGGGGCTGCAACTGGCTGTATAAAGTAGGCCATACTACAGGGATTTATTGGGCTGCAACTGGGTGTATAAAGTAGGCCATAAAACGTCCTGTTACTTAACAGGTTAAATGGAGAGCGTTTCTAATCCCTTCACTACGAGGGGTTAATCCTAAGCTGAAAAAAACTGTGTATCGGTACCAAGGATAGACTTACTAGAGGTGCTCGTACTGAAGCGGTTAAGGTCGTGTTTTCTCCTGGCATTTGTCGATTAATCCCTTTAACACCAAGACATGTTCTCTTTATTTTATTTTTGTTACACCAGACGTTTTGTTTAGCTAGGGAGCCAGACTGAAAGGGTTAAGATGAGGCAGCCCTGTGTCACGGGAGAGAGAGAGAGAGAGAGAGAGAGAGAGAGAGAGAGAGAGATCCGATTAGTACCGGTAATTCCTTTACACTGCTGAGGTTTCGAAAAGAGAGATTAGATCAAAGCTGTCAGTCACGATCAATAATCCCTTTGCGGTTAGGGGGTCTCTGAGAGAGAGAGAGAGAGAGAGAGAGAGAGAGACGAAGTAGTTTATCGAGCCCGTCAACCAGTAATTGGTACAGACTTCCGGGGTGTCAGTGTAATGAAGCACATCAGGTGGTTTGCTGTTGTTTAATTAAATTATCAAGATGCCATTAAGTTTGCAGAAGCCGTAAAGGAGCCATTGACCGCAGCTGTACGGCCATTTACACATAAGGTCAAAGGTCAGGTCCCGGAAGCACAAACGAGTTAATTTCCTGTTATAATAGCCCCTTTCAGTCTGGTGAATTTTTTTTTTAATTGGTCTGCTGGGTATTTTTGTTACCACGAGACCATTGTGTTCTGCTGAGGCCAAACCTGTAGTAGTGAATGTGTTAATGGTGACACATCTCTTACTGCTGCCACCACTAGACAGTGTGTTAATGGTGACACATCTCTTACTGCTGCCACCACTAGACAATGTGTTAATGGTGACACATCTCTTACTGCTGCCACCACTAGACAATGTGTTAATGGTGACACATCTCTTACTCCTGCCACCACTAGACAATGTGTTAATGGGGACACATCTCTTACTCCTGCCACCACTAGACAATGTGTTAATGGTGACACATCTCTTACTCCTGCCACCACTAAACAGTGTGTTAATGGTGACACATCTCATACTCCTGCCATCACTAGACAATGTGTTAATGGTGACACATCTCATACTCCTGCCACCACTAGACAATGTGTTAATGGTGACACATCTCTTACTCCTGCCACCACTAGACAATGTGTTAATGGTGACACATCTCTTACTCCTGCCACCACTAAATAATGCTGGCCAACTTAGGCCAGACCTGTAGTAGTGAAGACTGTGTGTGTGTGTGTGTGTGTGTGTGTGTGTGAGATAATGGCAGAGGTAGTGTGTTAGTGGTGGTTTTGATAACTGTAGTGCTGGCAGCGGTAGTGGTGGTAACAGTAATTATAGGGATGGTAGTGGTAGTAATAATGATAGTGATTGTGGTAATTTTAGTGATGGTAATGGGGTGCTGGCAGACTTAGTGGTATTGGTAGTGGTGGTGGTGTGTGGCAGTGGCGTCAAGGATGGTACTAGTGATGTGTGGTAGAGGTGGTGGTGGTGGTAGTTGGTGTGGTACCAGATGCACTACAATCTGCCGACTTCATATTTATTGCGTTCCCAGCCTCTGTTGCACATTCCTCACGACCTCACTCCACACGGATGGATATATAGATAGATATATAGCCTGCAGTAGATAGATAGAAGGATGGATGGATGGATTTAGATATTTTGTGTAGAAGAATGGGTAAGGACCTACAGATAGACTAAAAGTAGGGGGGATGACATAGGACATGGTGAAGAAGAGAGAAGTTGGAGAGAGGATGAGAAGGACGATTTTTGCACAGTCTTTTTATTTACCTACCCATTGCCTGACGCTCAGTTCTGTGAAGGGCAGCTTCAACAAAATGGTACCTTTAAGTACCTCTTCAAACTCTAGTAACGATGCCAGTTCCCATCCCCTTCCCATTAATGCAAACGTGCTATTGTATTATTAGGAACGTTTTATCGCATTTCGTTGTACAGGCACACGGTTTATGTATATATTCATTAATTTACTTATTTATTTTTCCAGACCCCATATCCTGATAATGGTTGCCCGACAACTACGTCATGGCATTTGTGTCCCTACACACTCACAGCCCCCTCATCCCACCAGCCTCCCTCTTAGGGTGTCACAGAAAAAGTGTGCCACATTTCAGCAGATCATTCTTTGACTAAATTGGAGTAATCAGTGCTATATCAACCTGGGTCAATTCTCAGCCGTTACAGAGCTACAGTTACTGATAACCGTACGTGCGAATATGGTTTACCTCTTAATTCACCCATAAGACCATCAATAATTGTAGCCTCATAACTTACTGATAACCTTACTGGTGAGTATGGTCTGCCTCATAATTCACCCATAAGGCCATCAATAATTGTAGCTCCATATCAGTTACTGATAACCTTACTGGTGAATGTGGTCTGCCTCATAATTCACCCATAAGGCAATCAATAATTGTAGTTCCATATCAGTTACTGATAACCTTACGGTTGAATATGGTCTGCCTCATAATTCACCCATAAGGCAATCAATAATTGTAGCTCCATATCAGTTACTGATAACCTTAGGGATCTGATTCAGGTATTCTAGATTACTAAAGGAATAGATAATACTGATGTTGACAAGTACCGTACTTTACAATTGATTTTTCGAACTATAGCCTACTAGGGGTAATGGGTATAAGATTATTGGAAAACATTTCCAGTCTAATGAAGCCAGGCATTTTTCTTTAAGAGGGTTGTTAACATTTCGAATAAACTGCCCAGGGATGTCGTTGATTGTAGTACAGTGGTGACATTCAAAAATCGCTTGGGTAAGTGTCTCGCGTCAAATCCCCAGCTAAACACCTGCGTGGCAGAATAATAATGTAAACGGTTTTTCTCTATTTCAGATCGTGATGAAACTAGAGCAGGAAAATACTATGTAATTAATGATACACGTAGATAATTGACACACATTGTGTATAGCTACAGTATAGTAGGACAAGATATAGTTCACCACTTTTCAGTCTTTCCCATGAAATTTCTCTGTCAGTATTTCCATGCTGCATGGTGGTGCTTCTCACTTTTTACCCGCCAGCTTCGATTGGAGGGTTTGGTGGGTGGGGGAGAGCCTTCTTGCTTTACTATCCTTACCTTCAAGCTGTTGAGTTAGATATCAAAGTGATAGTCTTCTCTGTAACAGGCAGCCTCGAAAGGATCATTAGATCTGTTGCTGTTTGCATTCCTTTGTACTCCTTTGTACTCATAATTCACGCATAAGGCCATCAATAATTGTAGCACCATAACAGTTCTAAATTGGACCCATGTTGATAAAGGATTTATTATATATAGTTTAAATTAGGCCAATAATGCTATTAACCTGATGGGCGAACTTGATCTGCCTCATGATTGGCCCATAAGTTTATCTGTAAATGTAGCTCCATAACGGGTCTGGTGCTGTAGCAGGTATTGGATACCCTCGGTGAAGCAGCATTTAGACACGACTATACTAAGCGAATTCCATAAAACTCAAGAAAATTTTGTTGCCATATCTGGCCAGACTTTAACCTTGGTACAGTGTAGGATATCCGTGCTGAATAACGTAGCAAAAATACCCAAGTTCTGCCACTGAACTCCAAGGATTAGATATAATTTGAATCATTTCCTTCGGTAGGTGAGTTAAGTAAAATCACTGAATAAAACCGTGTAGTGGTAGGCAGAGTGAGGTATACAGTATGTCATGGGAGTGAAGGGGTTAAGACAGAGAGGGTGAAGGTGTAGGCCAGGCCGTGAGTTGTGAGGGTCATTTGTGTAACCCATAATGAAGGTAAAGGGCGTGTTATTTATATATTATTTGTGTAACCCATAATGACGGTAAAGGGCGTGTTATTTATATATTATCTCGTTGCTGAATGCGCTCTGTAACGTGGCATGCAGGCTAACCACGTGCAGTAATCCTCACAACAGTTCCACAAAAGACCATCAGAATTGGATGCTTGTGTACACCTGCACACTTGAGTGTCAGTGATAAGGCCGTAGGATCCGTCATTGTATTGAAGGGAACAGCCTTACTGTGACACTAGTACCAGTAGTGAAGGGAACAGCCTTACTGTGACACTAGTACCAGTAGTGAAGGGAACAGCCTTACTGTGACACTAGTACCAGTAGTGAAGGGAACAGCCTTACTCTGACACTAGTACCAGTAGTGAAGGGAACAGCCTTACTCTGACACTAGTACCAGTAGTGAAGGGAACAGCCTTACTCTGACACTAGTACCAGTAGTGAAGGGAACAGCCTTACTCTGACACTAGTACCAGTAGTGAAGGGAACAGCCTTACTCTGACACTAGTACCAGTAGTGAAGGGAACAGCCTTACTCTGACACTAGTACCAGTAGTGAAGGGAACAGCCTTACTGTTACACCAGTACCAGTAGTGAAGGGAACAGCCTTACTGTGACACCAGTACCAGTACTAGTGAAGGGAACAGCCTTACTCTGACACCAGTACCAGTAGTGAAGGGAACAGCCTTACTGTTACACCAGTACCAGTAGTGAAGGGAACAGCCTTACTCTGACACTAGTACCAGTAGTGAAGGGAACAGCCTTACTCTGACACTAGTACCAGTAGTGAAGGGAACAGCCTTACTCTGACACTGGTACCAGTAGTGAAGGGAACAGCCTTACTCTGACACCAGTACCAGTAGTGAAGGGAACAGCCTTACTCTGACACTAGTACCAGTAGTGAAGGGAACAGCCTTACTCTGACACTAGTACCAGTAGTGAAGGGAACAGCCTTACTCTGACACCAGTACCAGTAGTGAAGGGAACAGCCTTACTCTGACACTAGTACCAGTAGTGAAGGGAACAGCCTTACTCTGACACTAGTACCAGTAGTGAAGGGAACAGCCTTACTCTGACACTAGTACCAGTAGTGAAGGGAACAGCCTTACTCTGACACCAGTACCAGTAGTGAAGGGAACAGCCTTACTCTGACACTAGTACCAGTAGTGAAGGGAACAGCCTTACTCTGACACTAGTACCAGTAGTGAAGGGAACAGCCTTACTCTGACACTAGTACCAGTAGTGAAGGGAACAGCCTTACTGTTACACCAGTACCAGTACTAGTGAAGGGAACAGCCTTACTCTGACACCAGTACCAGTAGTGAAGGAAACAGCCTTACTGTTACACCAGTACCAGTACTAGTGAAGGGAACAGCCTTACTTTGACACTAGTACCAGTAGTGAAGGGAACAGCCTTACTCTGACACCAGTACCAGTAGTGAAGGGAACAGCCTTACTGTTACACCAGTACCAGTAGTGAAGGGAACAGCCTTACTCTGACACCAGTACCAGTAGTGAAGGGAACAGCCTTACTGTTACACCAGTACCAGTAGTGAAGGGAACAGCCTTACTCTGACACCAGTACCAGTAGTGGCAGCAACACCAGGCTTACCTGAACCGGATCCCTGTGGACTGCAGGGTAGACCTGCACTTCTGCACCCCAGCGACCTCTTCTGAGGGGATCCGGATGGAACTGAGGGAGGTTTATATACCCTGGCAGTGGAGCCGCCCAGTTATATTGGTGCCGCCACATGAAGGCGTCGCTCTCCAGTACCACTGACATTACAACCGGGAGAGAGAACACAAGTCGAGGAAGTGGCGTTATCCTTTACAATCCGAATTTTTTTACTATTTCTAAAACCAGTACTTTTTTTTTTTTTTTAACAAAGAAAATATAATCCATAGCATTTGGCTAATGCCTTGCATTGCACCAGCTTATAAATGCTTTGAAACAGGCCGATCGGATTTGTCCTTTTCTCATACAAGCTGGTGTGATGTTTAATTCCTATTTTCCAACTTACAACCTCTTTTGGGTCCAATAGGCCTTTCGTGATCTGTACTTCCTACAGTGTGTACTCGTACGTATTGATAATGGCTGTATGATTAAAAGGGTTGGCATTGTTTCTTGTCAAATGAAACAGAGTATTTGTCCGTCAGTAGGGATGCAAATATATGTAACAAATTGCCTTCCAGTGTGGTTGACGGTAGCGCAGTAGTAACATTTAACACTTGTTGGCAGAAGTATATTGGTTTTAATGACAGGTAAACACGTTCATGACTGAATAATACAAAATCTTAATATTGATTACGTTCATCAAAATGGCAGAAATTCATACGAGAACACAACATGGTTATGCCTTTAATGTTACGTTTCCCCGTTTTTATTTTCCTGTGAAATTTCCAAAACAGCTTTTTGATGTCCCAGGAAAATATTTCTTACTTTTTCTTACCAGCGTTGGCTAGAGGGATTTTATGAGTGGGGGAGTCTTCTTAGTACACTACCATTTTCCTAGACTCATAGAACAAATACAATAGTCATGGCCTACTGTAAAACAGTGTTGCAGTTTACTTTCCTTTGTACGCCGCTGTGGTAATTACTGGTGATGTGGGGAAATGCATTTGCCTCGTATTAAGATGTGGTATACTGTAAAGCAGTGTTGCAGTTTACTTTCCTTTGTACGCCACTGTGGTAATTATTGGTGATGTGGGGAAATGCATTTGATTGGTGATATAATTTGTCAGGTGGGACCACTTCAGTCACCCATTATCTCCCATGCATTGTAGTCGAGAGCGGTAGTAGCAAGGGGAGGGGGGGGGGGAGAAGTGAGGATGGGATGGTAAGGAAAGGATAGACGGGAAAGGGGACGAGGGGAAGGGTAGGAGGAGTGAGAGGAAAGGCTCGGTGAGAATGAAAAGGGAAAGTGAGTGGAGGAGAGAGGGGGAAGGGTAGAAAGTGGAGAGAGGGAGTAGGGTAGGGATGGAGAGGGGGTGGTGTAGGAGAGGGAGATTACAGTAGGGGGGTGAATGAAATGTTTTGACTGGGTATTTTTGTTACGTGTTTGTCGTTCACCAGGTAACTAAAAAGGTATATTGCGCAGATACACCTGTGACTCTCTCTCTCTCTCTCTCTCTCTCTCTCTCTCTCTCTCTCTCTCTCTCCCTCTCCCTCTCCCTCTCCATGTACGCGCGCGCGCGCGCACACACACACACACACACACACACACACACACACACACACACACACACACACACACACACACACACACACACACACACACACACACACACACACACACACACACACACACACACACACACACAGTTATTTATGCCAGTGTGTCCTCTCTATCTATCTGGCTGTCTTTATCTGCCTGTCTGTCTATTTGTATATCTGTGTCTCAGTTATCTTTATCTGTCTATCCAAGCAGGGAGTGATACAGAGGGGAGTTGGAGTAGAGGATGAGCCGGAAGGGGGAGGCAGGGTGAAGGGTGAGGCAGGAGGGGAGATAAGGCAGGGGGAAGGGTGAGGCTGGAGGAGAGATGAAGCTGAAGAGATGAGGCAGGGGGAGGAGTTAGACAGGAGGAGAGATGAGGCAAGGGAAAGGGGTGAGGCAGGAGGAGAGATGAGGCAGGGGGAGGGGTGAGGCAGAAGGAGAGATGAGGCTGACGAAGAGATGCGGCAGAGAGTAGGGTGAGACAGGAGGAGAGATGAGGCAATTTTGGTGGTGAGGCAGGGTTAGGAGTGAGGCAGGAGGAGGGATGGGACAGGAGGAGAGTTGAAGCTGAAGAATAGATGAGGCAGAGGTATGGGTGAGATGAAGATGTGAGGCAGGGGGAGGGATGGGGCAGAGGGAGAGGTGAAGCAGGGGGAGGAGTGAGGCAGAGGGAGAGGCGAGTCAGGGGGAGGGGTGAGGCAGGGGGAGGGGTGAGAAAGAAGGAGAGATGAGGCTGAAGAAGAGTTGAGGCAGAGGGAGGGGTGACAAGAAGAGGTGTGAGGCACGGGGAGGGGTGAGCCAGGGAGAGGGATGAGACAGGGGGAGGGGTGGGGAAGGGAAAGGTGTGAGGCAGGCAGGGACGGAGAGGCAAGGGGAGTTGTGAGGCAGGGCACAGGTGGAGATCTACAATTGGAGGATGGATAATGAAGGTGTGTGTGTGTGTGTGTGTGTGTGTGTGTGTGTGTGTGTGTGTGTGTGTGTGTGTGTGTGTGTGAGAGAGAGAGAGAGAGATAGAGAGAGAGAGATAGAGAGAGAGAGAGAATCAGCAGGTGGGTCATCGATCGTCTGGTGGTTCCGAGAAACACTTGGAATCACCTACCTATTGCCCTAAATCCCCCCCCCCTCTCTCGGTCTCTCTCTCTCTCTCTCTCTCTCTCTCTCTGTTTATCTGTATCTGTCTGTCTGTCTGTCTGTCTCTTGGTAATCAACAACGCAAGGTCACAAACAGGTATCAGTACAGGTCACCGTAGGTCATATACTGTATATAGTTAGTCACGTTGGTCATATTACTGAACTGGTATCTATGTGCTGTTGTTGACATTAATGTCGAGTCGCTCCCTGACGGTAATTAACGAGTCACCGAACAATTAATTTTGAAACCAAGTAATAACGTCTGTGTAGCTTAACAGACTTGACGAATTTTATGTAATAGTGTTGATCGATGTTTCTATTTGTAACTGGATGTGCTGATGTACTGGCACGGACATAAATATATATCTACTTCTTGACGGTAAATAACGAAGCGCGCAGTTGCTTTAACAGATAAAATAAAACTGATAAGATCATCGCATCCCAACAGGCTTTTAATAATCATGTAAGAAAGTTTCATAATTGAGCTACTAAAAATTGGATTGATATTTTTGTCTGCATGTAAACGGGTATGTATGTACGAGTATTATATGTACTGCAGCAGGCGGCAGCACACGCTTGTGGTTGGCGGACCGATATCACTATACACGTATAAGTCATGCGCTACGGATGGTGAAGGACAACTTACCGTAGGGCCGAGGAGCACCACACCCTGTCACTGAAGGGCCGAGGATCACCACTGCCTGTCACTGAAGGGCCGAGGATCGCCACTGCCTGTCACTGAAGGGCCGAGAGCACCACTCCCTGTCACCGTAGGGCCGAAGAGCACCACTCCCTGTCACTGAAGGGCCGAGGAGCACCACTCCCTGTCACTGTAGGGCCGAGGAGCACCACTCCCTGTCACTGTAGGGCCGAGGAGCACCACTCCCTGTCACTGTAGGGCCGAGGAGCACCACTCCCTGTCACCGTAGGGCCGAGGAGCACCACTCCCTGTCACTGCACCGATAAGCCTGATTATGCAGTTGGAGTCATGGTTTATTAGGAGATATTATTGGGATTTAACCTGTGTTGTAACTGTTGTCGGTTGGTTTTCACATGACGGAACTGGACCACTCAGCAACTTGAGCAGTAAGTCACGGTTGTATGAAATTCCTTGGGTCGTACTTACGAAGTGGGAATGAGTCTCTTGGTATTATATTCAAGTTTACCCTTCAGTCTGGTAACACTTGACCATCAACCGAGTTGGAAGGGGTCAGGGATCGTTCTCAAGTTAGAGCAAGTTAAGTAGTGTTTCAGTCATCTTCCGTAAGCCATAATAGTCATCAAAACTTCGTTGTTGTCAGTACACGTTACCTTATGCGATTCCCTAAGTCTCTAGAAATGCATCGGGGAAGCAGTACCCAGTAGGTGGCGTGAGAAACGTCACAGCAGTAGAGGAGGCAGATCATCAGTAGAAGAAGTAAGACATCAATAGGAGAGGTAGGGCATCAGTAGGAACGGTTGCGGCATCAATAGGAGAGACAGCACATCAACAGGGGAGGCAGGACATAGGTAGTTGCGGTCAATAGTTTTGTGACATTGTGTATACAGTTTGGGTCATTCTATTTGCGTGACGTAATGTGTGCTGCCGTGTGGTTGCTGTGAGGGATGGGGGAGGGTGGTGGGCGTGGGTGAAGGCAGGCGGGTGTGAACATCAGTTGGGTGGTGGCCACGCCGCCAGGCTAATACAACCACCCAACACAAAACTGTGATCGTAATGTCGGCCATGGGAGGATATATCTTGTCCGTCTTATCTTTTGCAGCTTATTTCATGTAGCTCGTTGGCAAAATAAAACGGCACTGCATCCTTTCCATAGCATTTCATCGTGACTGGTATTATTTACTAGTGCGACTTTAATAGTATCTTACAACACCTGTCGTCCAAACGTGAGATCACACCGTTTACAACCCTGGTTAAAAATAATTTAAAATGTTTATCTGCTAATATTATGCAGTCAGAAGGTACAGTGACAGTTATTTTCATTTGCAGGAAATGTTAAGATGACGAGGGGGTGATGAGGCGTCCCTTTGCATCGTTATTTTATTTATTTATTTATTTTTTTGTCTGTGTGGCTTTCAGTAGACACTGGATAATTGTTGACTGATAAACTTAACAGTAATAAGTGTGTGTGTGTGGGGGGGGGGGCGCCGCAGTGGGCTATGGAGGTAGTGTCAAGGGGGCGTTGTTAGAGGTGACGCTAGGCTAATACCGCTCTCCTCCTGTCGACCCATATTTCCTGCCTCACTTCTTGCCTCCCTCCCTTTCCCTCACCTCTTCCCTCCCCCTGCTTCACCTCTTTCCACCCTTAGCCTCATCTCTTCCCTCCCTCTGCCTCTCCTCTTCCTTCCCTATTCCTCACCTCTTTCCTCCCACTTCCTCACCTCTTGCCTCCCACTTCCTCACCTCTTGCCTCCCACTGCCTCGCCTTGTCCCTCCCTTCTGACTCACCTCTTCCCTCTCTGTCCATCATCTCTTGCCTCCCTCAGCCTCACCTCTTCCCCCTCTCTGCCTTAACTCTCCTTCCTCATCCTTCCCAGTTCATCCCTTTCCTTTCTTTTTCCCTCTCCCTGCTTCACCTTTCATGCCTTCCTAACTTCTGTCTCCCTCGTCATTTCTCTTTCCCCTCTCTCTTCCTCTTCCCTACTTATGCCTGAACCTTTCTTCCCCCCCCCCCCTGCATCACCTTCTCCCGACCGTTACATCACCTCTCCACCCCGTATTCTCTCCACATCCACATTCTGGCTCACCTCTTTTTCCTGTTTCACCTTGCCTTCATCACCATTAACATCTCTTCTGACTTTCTCAACTATCCTTTCCCCTTTTGCTTCATCTCTCTTTCCTTTCCTTCAGGTTTCTTTGTGTATCCCCTCTGCTTCTTTTTCTCTCTTGTTTTCTTCTCTACCCTTTTCCTTTCTCCTGCCAGTCACCTCTCCTCCTTTCGGCCTGAATTCTCACTTCTGCCTCTCCAGCACCTTAACACACCTTCTTCTCTTTTGCCGTACCTTCCTTCTCCCTCTCTGTGCCTGTTGCTGTTCCCACTCTCAGCCTGCTACTCATCCCTCCAGCCTTTCTCTACCCCCCTACTCCCTCTCTATTTCTGTCTCACCTCACCTTCCTTTGTCATTATCTTCTCACCTCTACTTCCTTTCTCTGTCTCCCACTTCTCCCTCCTCTTCTCTGCCTCACGTCCTTAGCCTCTCGACCTGCTTCTATTTCCTGCCTTGTGAGTCTCAGTGCACAGGAATAACCGTGCCCTGCCGACCCGTGGTCTTACCCTGCCTTTCCCCTGCCATACCAAACCGCCACACCACAGTATTACATTTCTGCACCGTTTCACCACCACCATAATACCCCATTTCAACTCTACGAGTGCACCCTACTTTACAACACACCACCATTACCATAACACCACTCTCTTCACAACCACTCAACACCTTCCCCCACCGCACCGCACCCTCCACCACAAAACTAGGGCAACGCCACAACTGCTACACAATGTAACACTGTTTACCATATCGCTACAGTAGTGCGACAACACCATATTGCAACACCACACCAGAGTACCATACGTACAGTATACCGTACATCACATCCTCCACTAGAAGACCACACCACAGCAATACCACACCCTCCTCTCCATCATCACTTCTTCCTCCACTACACGGATAGACCACCACACCATAACACTGTCTCAACCCACAACAGCCACATCACCACGATCTTCACCACAATAACACCACACTCCACAGCAGAAGCGCCATAATACCACGCGCACAAACACCTCATTCCACCACACCAAACCATTCACCTTTACACCACAATGTCACGATCTTCACAGCAGCACCGTACTCCACAGTAGCAGCGCCATAATACCACACTCAGACAGCCTACTCCACCACACCAAACCATCCACCTTCAGACCTCAATACCACACTTTCCACCTCAGTTGCCACACCACCAAACCATTCACCCAACTACGCTACCACTCCATCACTCCACCACACCAGCCACTCCAACACACCAGCCACTCCATCACACTAGCCATTCCACCACACCAGCCATTCCACCACACAGCCACTCACCACGTCAGTCACTCACCACGATAGCCACTCCACCACGCCACCACTCCACCACACCTGTCACACCAGCCACTCCACCACACCAGCCACTCCACCACACCTGTCACACCAGCCACTCCACCACACCAGCCACTCCACCACACCAGCCACTCCACTACACCAGCCACTCCACCACACCAGCCACTCCACCACACCAGCCACTCCACCACACCAGCCACTCCACCAGTGCCACTTTTGGAACCGCAGCTCAAGCGTAAATGGAGGGATTTAAAGACGAGTGTGTGTTGCCGGGGACCTTGGGGTTGCTGGGGAGTTGTTGGGGTCGCTTGAGGTTTTGGGGGGTTTCAGCAGGTTTTATTGGGGTTGCTGGGTGTTTGTGGGGGTTACAGCGGGTATTATTGGGGTTGCTGTGGTTTACGGTGGTTGGGTTGCTGGGGGTTTGTGGTGGGTTGCTGGGGGGTTTTGGTGGGTTGCTGGGAGATTGTGGTGGGTTTCTGGGAGATTGTGGTGGTTTGCTGGGGGTTTGTGGTGGGTTGCTGGGGGTTTGTGGTGGGTTACTGGGGGTTTGTGGTGGTTTGCTGGGGTTTGTGGTGGGTTGCTAGGGGTTTGTGGTGGGTTGCTGGGGTTTTGTTGGGACTGCTGTTTTTTTCGGGGGTTGCCAGGATTTGTTGGAGTTCTTGGGGCGTTGTTGAGGTTGATGGGGATCTGGTAAGCTTGATGGGGATTTGTGGGGGTCGATGGGAGACGGGAGGCTGTGGGCCTGTTGGGGGGCTGTGGGTTTGTTGGGGGTCTGTGTGGGTTGCTGGGGGTTTGTGTGGATGTGTGGGTCTTTAAGTGGATCTCTTGGGGTTAGTGTTGGTTTCTTGTGGTTTGTTAGCATTGTTGTGAGTTTGTGGAGGTTGCTGGAGATTTGTTTCGGTTGCTGGGGATTTCAATACAATTATACAAAACGCAGACAAAAGACACATCCCTAGAGGCAACAGAAAGAGACACAACCCCAATTCCACACCAGAAATTCAAGGCCACATCAGACAATGGGACACACCGCGACACTTCCCAACACCCCATACACAAGACACCGAACAACAAATACAAGAACTCAACCCTTAGATAAACAATAAAATATCAGAACAGCAAACACTACACTGGAAAAATTACCTCCAAACACTTGACCACAAAACAAACATCAGCAAACTCTACAAAACACTAAACAACATCACACTTTCCAACAGCAACACCACACAATCACACGCTGCCATCACAACAACAGACACCATACCTTCAAACAGACAACAAGCAAACACTCTCATCAATCACTTTTCACAAGTCAGCCATCTAAACCCCCATCCCGAAGACCGATGTATCATCCGACGTAAGAGACAGTTCCCCTCAGACCTAGACTACGCACCTTTCACTTACGGCCAGACGAAGCACATCATTAACAACCTCAAGTACTCATCTGCCAGAGGGGTTGGGGTTTATAGAAGTTGCTGGTGGTTGCTGAGGTTTGCGGGGTTTGGGAGGGGTTTTTGTAGGTTTCTGGGTACTGCAGGAGGTTTGTTGGGGTGGCCGGTGGTTGGTGGGGGTTGTTGGGGGTTTGAGTGAATGTTTGTGGGGTTTGGTGGGGGATTTCTCGCGGTGTATTATAAGGAGCCAGTGCGTTGGGTTGATGTAGCTGGGTGTGGGGGTTGCCGGAGGGGTAGGATTTAGTTGTTAATATTTATGAGGGTGTGGGTTGAGTTTGGGGTTGATTTGTGTGTTAAGGGAAGGGGTGCGGGGTGTGGGGAGAGGTTGTCCTTTAAGCGATGAAGGATGGCAGTAATGGTGGTGTTGCAGTGGGTATGTCTGGGTGTGGGGGTCGATGTATGGATGTTGATGTGGGAGTGCTTGGTAATATGGATGGTAAGGTGAAGGTTTGGGTGTGGGATGTGATATGAGTGTGTAAGTGTAAATGTGTTTGATGATGGGGGTGGTGGTGTGGGTGTCTGGGTGTGAGACTGATGTGGGTGTAGGAGTGGATGGCACTGTGGGTGTTGATGTAGGTGTTTCTAGGTGTGTGGGTGTCGTTGTGAGGCAAATGTGTATAGAGAGATTTTAATCCCAAGAGTCAACTGGTACTCTCAGTCCTTCTTGTGTGCAGCTAGTCAGCTCTGGAAATGTGTTCCTTAGTCTGTATTTTTCCCATCTATCTGTGACCTCCATTTTGTAAAACGCAGTATGTTCAGGCATCTCGAAATTAATGGATCTGATACTGGCTCTATGCTCTGCGATTTCATCTGGTAGTTTGCGGTCTCAGCCTTTGGTTCATTTTTTAAAGGTTAGGTCACACGATTTGTAGGTATGACGCCGTGCTATGTAGGAACGCACGGCATAATCCAAACTTCAGATTAGGTCATTCCTAGTTATCATGGCCTGTAACTCGGGGCAGCAGGTTGTGAGGTTGGCTGTGGTGGATGTATTGGTATTTTACTGTGTGGTATTCCTACACAGACGCGGGTGGTGTGAATGGGGCGGGGAGGGGTGAGGATGTGAGGTTGGTGGTGTGAATGGGACGGGAAGGGGTGGGGATGTGAGGGTAGTGATGTGGTTGGCTGAAGGTTGGTGGTGTGGATGGGGCGGGGAGGGGTGGGGGTGTCACGGTGGTGATGTGGTGGGCTTGAGGTTGGTGGTGTGGACTGGGCGGGGAGGGGTGGGGGCCTGAGGGTGGTGGTTCAAGGGTAGGTTCAAGGTTGGTGGTGTGAATTGGACGGGAAGGGGTGAGAGTGTGAGGATGGTGGTGTGCTGGGTTGGAGGGTGGTGGTGTGAATGGTGCAGGGAGGGGTGGGTGGAGGTTTGAGGGTGGTTGTGTGGTGGATTTAAGGATGGTGGTGGAGCGCGTAATGAGACAATGTGAAGTGAAGTTAGTGAGTCCTGGTGGAAATTTCATCTCTAGTACTGGATCAGTGACTTAAGGTAGATAGCAAGGTTTATAATGCAGATAAGACGGGTGATCAGAGCAGACGGAGTGCCATTCAAAGCACAGCTGATGAGACTGATTAAGATAGAGGGGATGATTTAGTTAGCAGAAGAGTACTACTGTATATAGAATGGCATTGATGAAATTAACAATTCAAGGGAAACCAAACTAAGTGAAACCTGTTGATTAAAGGGAAATAGGGTCATTGAGAAGACACGGAGAATGGGAAGATGAGTAGAATGGCAGTAATAAAGCTGGATAGGTCCTGTTGATTGAAGGTAAATAGGATCATTTAGAAGGCACGAAGAGTGGGAAGATGAGTAGACTGGCATTGATAAAGCTGGATAGGTTACGCCAGAAGAGAAGAGGAGGAGGTAGGGTGAAATAATCGTAAAAAACGGTAGATTGAAGAGTTTGCAGTGGAATTAGAGTGGAATGATTGTATACAAATTTTAAAACTAGGAGATCTCCGTCATTTTGAAGTTTATATCCCATAGTTCAGTGGCAGAATTAGACATTTCTAAGGCTGTGCATCCTTTCAGTAGCTCTTCTTGACTAGCGCCATACTTTCGTGTTAATATTTTGCTATAACTGAATAGCCAAGATGGACATATGGCAATTTTACGTTGGGTGAAAGTAAACAGAGAACCGTATAGTTATAATGAAGTGTTTGTGTTAAGATGATAGTGTCGTAGTCTCTCACCAGCCCGTCCTTGTCTCGCATCCTTACAACGCGTCAGAATATCGGGGGTGATCATGGCCTTGTTAACAGGTGCTGTGCTGGAGAGGAACAACATTGATGACAAGGGGGTTTGGGAGAGAGAAAGAGTGAGAGAGAGAGAGGAGGCAGTGTAGGTGTACAAGTAATAGTGAGGGGAATAAAATTAAATGTATGAGTGGGAGAAATAAAAGTGAATGTAGAAGTATGAGTGAGAGAAAATAAGAGTGAATGTAGATGTAGAAGCCAGAGTGAGAATGATATGTGTGAATGCTGGTGTAGAAGTTAGAGTTAGAAGTAAGAGTAATGTATTGTAGTGGATGATGGAATGAAAGGAAGAATGAGAATAGCAAGAGTGATGGGACTGAGAGTAGGAGTGAGAGAGAAAAAAGGCAAATGTACTGTAGACATGTACTTGGGGAAGCTGAAAGTAGAGTGGGAGAAATAAGAATGATTAAATGAGAGTGAGAAGCAAGAAGTAGAAGTAAGAGTAAAAAAAAAAAAAAAAGAGGAATATAGTTGTGAAGAGCAGTGGGCTAAAAGTAAGCGTGATGTGAACAAGGTGGTGGGAATGGGTGTGTGACAGGTGTGGAGTGAGGCCAGGATTTTGCTCTCTCTCTCTCTCATTATTTATGTCCTTTACTTATCTGCATCTCTCTTTTCCCCGTCCTTTATAACTATCTGTCTATTCATCAGTTGTGTGCTTCTGCCTTCTTACGCACCAATATGTCTGTCAGCCTTCTTATATATGTCCGTCAGTCAGTGTCTACCCGTATATCAGTCTGTCCATTTATATCTGTGTCAGTCTCTCTGTTTATCTCTGTGTGTCTGTTTATATGTAGCTAACTATCTGTCTTTCTTTCTGTATAATGACAACATGAGCTTGTACTTAGACAGGTGTGGTAGGACATGTATTGATAAGTGCATGACATATCCTCATTTTATTCGGCTCTTATCACTGTTTGTCTGTCTGTCCTCCCTGTTTACAAGTACAGTATATCTCTCTCATCTGCTTGTATCTACCTGTCCGTCTTTTCATCTGTGTCTGTATATGTCTGCCTGTCTGTCTTTGCATTTATACCTATCTATCCATACACAATACAACAAGCAAGCGTTGTAGCGCTGCTCTTGACAGGAACAAAACAGGTTCTCTTTAAGATCATCTTCTCATATCTGCTTCGTTATCTATCTATATCGATCTGTCAGCCTATACCCAGTCTCTGTAACTAGCAAATTATATGTATGTTCCTATCCTTATCTGTTTATCTGTGTGTCTGTATCTGCCTGTTAATTTGTCTGCCTCTATAACTCTGTCTGCTTCTGTTTATCCATCTGTCGATCTGTCTGTCTGTGAATCTAATTTCAGACTTTATCCTTTTTTCTTTTTTTTTTTTTTTCTTTTTTTTTTTCCAGAGTTCATCATCACCATCCACCATCCTCCTTTATTCACATTACTGTAGTCTTCTGTTTACAGCAGCACCTAATTTTATGTATTTCCATTATTTTGTTTATTTTTCGGCTGTTTAAAGTAACAGGTAACCTTTGATTTCTGTATTTTTTGTGTTGTTAGATTTCTTGTTTTTGTTACAGCACTATCAGAATTGTTCTTTTATTATTTGTTTCATCTGTTATCTACCGTAGTGCATGAATTCTGTACTTCCTCCGATAAATATTTAGCTATTTCATCATCATTTATATCCATTGTGGTGTGACTTCTGCTTTCCCTGTATTATTTGTTAGTTTTAATCTTCTGTTCACAGTAACAATCATTTTTACTTACCCTCATTACCCGTCCCCACTCGGTTTGTCTGTCTGTCTGTTAACAACTTTACGCGAAATTGGGCCAAGGCCCGGGCTGTACAGTAGCCCCCCCCCCCAAAAAAAAAAAAAAAAAAAATCAACCTTGCCTCAGCACATCTTCGTGACCAGCATCATCTTCCAGTGTTCATCTATTGCTACAACTCAGCATTCAGGACGGAAATAGGGGAGTTTTAGGCCAAGTTAGAGTAAAAAGAGTATAGTGGACAATATTCATAGTCTTGCCTTGGTTAGAGTGTGGCTTGGTTAGAGTGTGTTACACACACACACACACACACACACACACACACACACACACACACACACACACACACACACACACACACACACACACACACACACACACACACACACACACACACACACACACACACACACTCCTTTCCCCACCATCAAGTCCTACCTTAGAATACTTGCCATAGCTCCTTTCAAATTCGTCTTATCGACATGAAACCAAAACCTAAAGGTGCATCTTGCAAATCTGCATCCTATAACATGCCTCATTACATCAGGGGGCCATCCCCCCAGTTAGCGGTAGGGGGGTCAGTGTTGGGTGAGTCAGGCCTAAAATTTCCAGTGGCCATAAAATCATCAATTTTCATTCGATTATCTCCAAATTTGATACGTGACATCTTTGACTAGATATCCTGTTGTGTTTATACGTCAGCACTAAAATGGCTGCCGAGGACGGGTTTGTTGTGCCTTGGCACAGCTTCTTGTTATTTATTATTTTACGTCAATCTCGGCTTCTCATTTGCCCCTCCCCGCCGTCGAGGTCCATTTCCTCCCTCCCCACCGACCCTTCACTCACTCCCCTCTCCCACCCCACCATCACACTGTGTCCTTCACTCCTCACCCTCCCACTTCCCACTCCTTCACTCACTCTTCCACCCCCCACATTCACTCACGCCCCCTACCCCCACACCCTCACCCCCATTACCCCAGTGGTTAAAGGTGCAGTGCCGTGCTCGCTGAGGTACGACGGGGCGTGGCAGTGTGGAGCCAGGGCAGGACAGGGTGGGTGTGACAGGGCTGGACAGGGCAGAGCAGGGCAGGGCAGCAGGGGACAGGTGCAGGGATGTAGAGAGGGCTGAACAGGATGAATGTAGCGGGACGGATAGGTCAAGACGAAACAGTGCAGGACAGAGCAGCACTGCAAGGTCGATGACAACAGTAGGGCAAGGTAGAACAGGGCAGGCGTGATAGGGCAAGGCAAAGCGGGATGGGCTTGGCAGGGCAGGGCAGGGCAGTGTAGGTGGGGCAGGGCAGGACAGAGCGGGGTGGCCGGAAATTTGGTGGATCAAGTACAGGTGTAGTGAGATGTGATGGAACAGGTACAGGTGTGGTGGCGCGGTGTGATGGAACAGGTACAGGTGTGGTGGCGATGTGATGGAACAGGTACAGATGTGCTGGCCATCTGGTGGAACAGGTACAAGTGTGGTGGCGGTGTAGTAGGGCAGGTACAGTTGTGGTGGCGGTGCGGTAAGACAGGCAAAGTTGTGGTGGGTTGTGATAGGACAGGTACAGGCGTGATGAGGTGTTGTAGGATGGGTACATTTGTGATGGCGGTGTAGTAGGGCAAGTACAGGTGTCCTGGGGTGTGAATGTAATGAAACTGATACTGGTGTAGTGGAGCAGGTACAGGTGTGGTGGAACAGGCACAGGTGTACTGGCGGTGTGGTGGAACAGGTACACATATGGTAGAATGTGGTGAAACAGGTACAGGTATGGTGGGTTGTGATAAGACAGGTACGGATGTGGTTGGGCTGTGGTTAGACAGGTACAGGTGTGATGGGGATGTGATGTGGTAGGACAGGTACAGGTGTGATGGGTGGTAGGACAGGTACAGGTGTGATGGGTGGTAGGACAGGTACAGGTGTGATGGGTGGTAGGACAGGTATAGGTGTGATGGTGGTATGGTGGGGGTGTGGTAGGATAGGTACAGGTGTGGTGAAGGTGTTGTAGGACAAATACAGGTGTGGTGTGGGTGTGGTTGGACAGGTACGGGTGTGGTGGGGGTGTGGTTGGACAGGTACAGGTTTGATGGGGTGTGGTAGGACAAGTAGAGGTACGATGGGTTGTAATAGGAAAGGAAAGTTAACTCCTTCAGTAAGATGTCGTATTTTAATCAGGTTGTCAGTTGACGATTTTATGCAAGAGAAGAAAGATACCTAGTCGTAAAGGGGTTTATTAAGGTTATACGTATATGACCCCTCCAGTTCCAGTTGTCTCTCCTCAGCCAAATACAGTCATCTGGAGAGAGCCCGACTAAGTAAAAAGTAGGTCACTTAATTGAAGGAGGAAATGAATGGTAGGGGTGGTTTCTCAGGATGTGTATTAGTACCTGTACTGAGTTTTCCTTTAAGCTGGGTATCATCGTGAGGCAATAGCGAGGATTCATTTAAAGAACCTCATTGTACGGTGGTTAATGGAGATTGTTTGTACTCCTTTAGTATAAGATGTTATACTAAAGATTAAGAGAATTGTTTGGCATGGTAGTGAAAGTGTTGAATGGAGTGGCACAAGGGGCAGGCAGAAACATGGCTAGGGGATGTCCCGGAGTTTGGAGGTGAAAAATAAAAGGAGCAGACGAGGGAAGTGCAGGGCAGGGCAGGGCAGGGCAAGGGTGGGCAGGGCAGGGCAGGACAATGCAAGGCAGGCAGCCTCGAGGAAGAGAGGGATGCCTAATAGGTCTAGTGTAGAATTATGCATTGGAAAATGAATGGATATATTAAGAGTACAGTAATTTTAATCCTTTATCGAATATAGGTCTTTTATAAGGTCGTCCTTTCCATATGTCAGTTTGTGTTGCACGGGAGTTAAATATACATTTTCTTTGTGTATACCTAGGGAAGGGTAGCACAGGGTAGAGCGTGGAGTACGGAAAATAATGGGCGGAAAGCTTATCCCCCATGAATCAGGTAATTTTTTATTATTATTATTATTATTTATTGATGTATATGTTGGTAGTTCATTATGATTATATTCAGCTAAGGAGAGGCCTGTAGCAGTGGAGGGGTTAATAAAGGCTGTCTAACCCCTCCAGGTCAAAATTTCTCTCCTATTGTGTTTAATCGTTCGAAGATAGCAGGAAGAAGCTAAAACTACGTCATCTCGTTGAAGGTGAGTGGAGTAAAACAAGGTATGAAAGTACTGATTAGAGGAAGGCTGAGCGAGAAAGACGTGACTGAGTAGGAAGGTTTGCTGGAGAGAGAGAGAGAGAGAGAGAGGGTAAAGGCCACATGGCAAGGTAAACTTAAATAGTTTCGATATTTTTAAACCCAACTTTTTGGGAGGATTCAGTGCAAAGCAAGGAATAATTTAAGAGGAATGGGTCGACCGTCAGGGTCACAGAGTAAAGTCAAATGTATGGCACTTACGATCAGAGTGTTGCACTCTCTGAGTGCTTTGTTTTTGTTTTATTGTCATGTGTTACTAAGAATAAAAAGTGTTCCTGTTACTAATTATATTTTCGTTTTACAGGTAAGTTGGTTAATCTCTTGCCGCACTACGAAACTTGTAAGTACAAGAGCATATACAGTAATTAGCTGATGACGATATAATTATTTACAGATAAATGTTTGAAAATGTACAATACAGCCCCACCAATATAGTTATCGGTATTCTCGCTGTGCTTGTTTCTGCATTTTACTTATCTTGGAGTATTATTCTATATTGTGTCTGAGTAATCTGTTATAAAAAACGTGTATATTAGAGCTGACCCGACCATGTCAGGCGTGTACAAGACTTGCGAACGAAATGAGATGCGTGGTGTAAATATAGTGAGGTGACGTCCCTCTGTGTCATATTTGGAAGTACAGGTAGTTATTTTTTGTGGATTATTAAGTAAGGAAAAACCCCGGATGAGATAAGCTGCAAAATAAGTCTGAACCAAAAAAAAAAAAAAAAAAAAAATCTTTAAACAGCATATATACAGTAATAACTCCTGTCCTGCTTAACTGATATTTAAAATCGATGTACTCGTAAATCTGAGTACAAATAATGTATCAACTCTGTGACTTTGCTTGACTGTTGGAAAAAAATGTGCAAGAAGATTAGAATATTACAACTCTGTAAATACAGCGTGAAAGAAAACTAATGTATATATGTTTCCCGCCGATGCCATATTATGATCACCTCGGTTATGTAAAGAAAAAATAATGTGGATACCATGCCCGTTCTTATGGCACCGTATGTTCACACCAGCGTGCTCAGTGCGATGAAATGTACATAAAATGACAGACAACTTATCCACTACGCTTCAGTGTTCAAATGCACAACTCTCACTGCAAACAAAAAGGAAACTGATTTTGAAAACAGTAAAATGTCAGTGTCATATAAAGAGAATTGTCAAGGTAATATGGAAGTTTTACTTTTTACTTGAATAGTTATTATTCACTTGTGACCACTGTTGATGGAAGGTTGAGGTTAAGGCAGGAACAGAGTGAGTCAGGTTTGAGAAGAATCAGTCAAAGGTCAGGGTCATAGGGCAAGATAAAAGTTTGACTCGTTTGACTGAGTTTAGATTTCGGTCAAACTTGGTGAAAGGGTTGAGGGTGAGCTGTGTCCAGGGTATGATGAGTTAACCACCCACGCTTTACCCTACATCACCCACCACCCACCCTCACCCTTCACCACCCACCCATCACCCCTCACGCTTCACCATCCACGCCTTACCCTTCCCCCTCACCTTTCCCTCTTCCCACTAACCCTTCATCAGCCACCCCTTATCCTTCATTACCCACCCCTCATCCTTCAACACCCACCCCTCATCCGTCATCACCCACCCCTCAACCTTCCCCAACAACCCCTCACCTCTCTCCCTTCCCAACGCACCCCTCACCCCTCTCCTTTCCCAACGCACCCCTCACTCTTCCC